>NC_069500.1:332495049-332742549 GCF_027579735.1 Bombina bombina | reverse complement strand
AGCATTTATCACTTAACATTATTGCTTTAAGCCTTGTAGCATCATTTGTCCTGTATTTTGATTAAGCATAATTTAATATGTATAGGAGAGCAAAGAGTTAAATGAAATTACATAGTGTATCCAGGTTTTCGTTATCTAATCAGTGGTTAACCAATAAAAACAGAGCACAAGGTATTTATTTTAACAAGCACACATTGTTTTAATTATGTCTATGATTAAGGCCACTGGCCGAAACATGTCAGACTAAGACTATTGCTTTTTGCTGTTTCTGTTGCTAGTTGCATGTAGCAGCTTTTCCTTTTATTATTGTTGAATAAATTCTGGACTTTTTAATCGAAGTTTGTGCCGTCTGTCTGCATAATTCTCTTCTACATATATATATATATATATATAGTTATGCAGGCAGGGGTTGGCACACTATGAGAAAACATAAATCAACAGCTGTTGGGGTGCTCCGTGCAAGTCACACACACAATTTCTTAGAAATAGGCAAAGGCTCTCACCGTATAAACAGGAATGTCAATTTATTAATGTGACGTTTCAGGTGGTGCCCCTTCATCAGACTGACAATATTGTCTGTCTGATGAAGGGGCACCACCCTGAAACGTCATATTAATAAATGGACAATCCTGTTTATACCAATAAATTGTATGTATATATATGTATAGTTGTGCAGCAATTACAGCCTTGCAGACCTTTTGCATTCTAGTTGTCAATTTTTGTGGTAATCTGAGATTTACCCCATGCTTCCTTAAGCACCTTCCACAAGATAGATTGACTTGATGAGCACTTCTTACGTACCATACGATTAAGCTGCTCCTACAACAGCTCTGTGCCGTTGAGATTTGCTGACTGTACTGGCCAATCCATTAAAGACAGAATACCAGCTGACTGCTTCTTCCCTAATTAGTTCTTGCATTGTTTGGAGTTTTGCTTTGGGGCATTGTACTGTTGTAGGAGGAAATTGGTTACAATCAAGTGCCATCCACAGGGTATTGCATGACATTGCATAATTTAATGATAGCCTCCCTCCTTCAAGGTACATTTTACCCTGTATAAATCTCCCATTTTACCATCACCAAACCTCCCCCAGACCATCATATTGCCTCCACAATGCTTGACAGATGGTGCCAAGCACTGCTCCAGCATATTTTCATTTGGTCTGCATCTCAAAAATGTTTTTCTTGTGATGCGAATACCTCAAACTTAGATTTGTCTGTCTATAATATTTTTTCCAATCTTCCTCTGTCCAGTGTTTGAGTTCTTGTGCCCATCTTAGGGCTAGATTACAAGTGAGGCGCAAACATTTTTGGGATCAATTTTAATCGCGCTTATATTACAAGTTGAGCAAACTACAAATAATCTTAAACACAGGGGCACTTTCATTAATTAAACTTTACAATGATGCTTATTTTTTAAAATACTTACCTTTGCGTTATAGTAAACAGAACGTAGATCCTCCGGCCGCAGCTCCTGCTTTCATTAGCATATTGATCTCGATCTGGCTTCCTCCAATCATTGTGTGCCTCACGAGTTGGATGCCAAAGGGGCCACACAATGATTGGGCGAAGCCGGATTCATCATAGATCTGCTAAGGAAAGCAGCAGATGTGGACGGAGGAGTGGCGTTATGTTTACCATAACGCAAAGGTAGGTATTTTAAAAAATAATTGTCTTTTTGAAGTTTAATGAATGAAAGTACCCCTGTTTTTAAGACTACTTTTAGTTAACAAGTACTTATTCATTAAACTTTGCAATCACTTTAACATGTAGTGTAAATCGTCCCTCTTTTGAAGGCATTGTGCCTCTTTTAGTAATTATTTCCTTGTTCCTTCTAGTCTCATGAATGTCCGTTATTTTTGAAAGGCTGCCAAGCATTAATAGGAAATTTCTTATATACAAAGAGCTGGAGAAACTCCTGACTTTTTTATGGTGCTTATTCATAGCCCATGAGCAAAAAGGGATACTGGAGAGTTCATATGATTATATAGAACTGAGTTTTTTAAAGCAACATAATACGCAACATTTATATTCCCAATGACAAAGAATAGCATTTTTGTAATATGCTATTTTAGCAAAAATGGCTCTAGTAAAATCTGTTGCTGTTTTCTGAGCGGGTGTATTTGAATACAGGTAAACGGGACCTATGTACTTATACTTTGCATGTTTGTGCATAGTACATTTGCAATAAATCAGAATTTTTGCACATGTCTAGTGCATAATAAAAGCTGGAAAAATGATTTCATGCACCTGTTAGCAATGTATGTGGCTGAAATATCTAAACTCAATAATAGTTAGGGGTGTCCACATACTTTTGTCTATATAGTGTAGATAGAATCCAGAAGTGATGTAGCTTCTACTTCTAGTTGACATGTGAGTGTAAAATAAATTAAATTTAGTAATAGAATATTGAAATATGTAACATTTGAAAAAAGATTCTGTTCTGGGACTGAAATGTTATGTATACCTGTTGTAGTCAGCTCTTATGAAGGTGATCTGCAAACAGCTAGGCTCGTAGGCTTACATGCTAAGCGGGTTCAAGGGAATTAAAAAAAGATGAGAAAATGTTTACAATGTATACATCCCTGAACAGTAGAGTCTTTAGGGAACGCTTGAAACTTTCAAAACTATGGGAGAGTCTTGTGAAGCGAGGCAGAGAGTTCCACAAAATAGGGGCCAATCTGGAGAAGTCTTGTAGATGGGAATGTGAGGTGGTAACAAGAGAGGAGGAGGTCATGAGCAGAGCGAAGGGGACAGGAGGGAGAGTATCTGGTCTGAGATAAAGTGGAGAGAAGTGCAGTTGAGTGCCTTGTATTTCAGAGTCAGAATTTTGTGTTTAATTCTGGAGGCAGGAGGAAGCCAGTGAAGGGATTGGCAGAGAGGTGCAGCAGATGAAGAGCGACGTGTAAGGAAGACAAGCCTGGCAGAGGCATTTGCTATGTATTGTAAAGAAGCTAGACAACAGCTAGTGATACCAGAGTGGAAGGAGCTGCAGTAGTCAAGGCAGGAAAGGATAAGAGAGTGGATTAAGTTCTTAGTTATGTCTTGTGTAAGGACGTCAAATTTTCGAGATATTTTTAAGGTAGAAGCGACAGGAATTGGCCTAAGACTGAATGTGAGGAGTGAGAGAAAGATCTGAGTCAAGTGTGACCCCAAGACATCGGGATTCCAAGTTTGGGTAATGATGGAGTTATCAACAGTTATAGAAAAATAGGGGTTGAGATTTTGGAAGAAGGAGCGAAAATAAGAAGCTCAGTTTTGGAGAGATTAAGCTTAAGGTTCTGAGAGGACATCCAGGATGAGATATGAGAAAGATAGTTAGTGACACATGTTAGCAATGATCTTTAAACATAAACAAAACCTTTAAGCTCTAAATAGTGAGAGAGGCGGACAGGAGTTCAATCTACACCAGACTGGCAACCTTTGGTATAGGTTATACTAGTTATAAAAGGTAACAGGATAAGATAAAGAGTTTAATTCAATGGAGTATGAAAATATTATATTGTCAATCTCTCGGCTCTGAGAATATGAAACACATTTAAATCATACTAGTGATTCAGAGTTTATAGATACATTACTTGCTACTCTGTTGTAAGTAAGAGAATCTTCCTGGCAGTGTGCCTGGACTTAATAATAGCCAATAAGTTTTGTATTGAATGAGAACGTTTGTTGCGAGTACTCATGATTAAAATAGTATCATCAGCAGCATTGTATACTAGTGTTAGAAACAATATATATCAGACTCAGTCTATAAAAGTAGGAGTGGAACACAACTGCAGAATACTGAATAAATGTATGTATGTATCACAAAACTGTCTGAAACCCTTATCACTAGAAAGGCTTCCTTCAGTGTAGTGATTAGGATATACTATATCAAGTATGATAAGCTCATACAGAATGGAACTGGATAATGTGGACTACAACTGTTAATATCACACTCAGATAACAACAGTTTATGCAGAGACAGATAGAGATTTCAAACAGGCAGATTCCCAGATTAAATATGCAGATTGTAGAAAAGAGCCAGTACAAAGGATAAGGTATGTGCTTAGCGTACATGTAACAATATAGTGCCTGAGGTTGATATGGTATTTGCATAAACAAGTAGAAAGTACCTTGGAGCAAAGTGAAGCGTGGAGAGCTAGCAGCAATCCCTTCTGTGGCGTCTGAGTGTAGTTAGTTTGAGACCGGAGAAACCGGAAGTGACGTCACGCTGTTTTTGGGAACAGCGCTGAATCTTGCTGACAAGCAGAAGCGTAGCAGAGAAGGTTGCAGCTGCGGCAAGAGGCAAGGAGGAGAATTATGCAAAGGTAGACAAGGTACTTTACCCCATGAAAGTGAGAGAGTGTCCTATGTAAGGAATCCAGTGTAATTCAGTAGTAGAACCGGAGGCTCAGAGAATCCTTTCTTCAAGGAGAAATTAGGAGAGACTTTGGCAAGCAATCCTCACTGTGGCAGAGAACTTCAATACTGAGCAGGGAATGAAAGGTGAACAGCTTATTTAAGGAAGAGCCAACCAATCAGGAAATAATGGGTGTGGCTAGGAGAGAAGGTATTGAGACGGCTGAATCACACAGAACCCCCTCCTCAAGGACGCTGTTCCACAGCGGCAGGACGAGGGCGGTCAGGATGACGTCGGTGGTATAGGGACAAAAGCCTAGGCGAGTTTAGATTGGAAAGAGGTTCCCAGGAATCCTCATCGCTGGAAAAGTTTTTCCACCTGACCAAGTACTGAAGAACACCCTTGGAGATCCTAGAATCCAATATGGAGTCAACTTCGTATTCATCCGGTGCTAAAGGAAGGGTAGTTGGAGGTAGAAGAACTTGTCCATCCCTTGTGGGAACATAGGGTTTCAACAGGGAAACGTGAAAGGTAGGATGTATTTTAAGAGAACTGGGAAGGCTTAGTCTGACAGCATTGGCATTGATAACCTTTTGGACAGTGAAGGGACCAATAAAAAGACTGGCCAATTTTTTTGAAGGAACTTGCAATTTTAAGTTTCTGGTGGAGAGCCAGACTAAATCTCCAACGATGTAATCAGGCGGTTTGCGTCTCCTGAGGTCGTAGTAATGTTTTTGAGTATCCTGAGCCTTCCGAATATTCTCCTGAATGACATTGAAATTCTCCTGGAGAGAGGAGTGGAGTTCATCCAGCAGAGGTGAATCTGACGAAGCAGGTGTAGAGAAAGTCAAAGTGGGGTGATAGGAGTAGTTTGCGAAAAACGATGATAATTTAGTAGAGGCATTGGTTAAATTGTTGTAGGCAAACTCTGCCATAGAGAAATATTTCATCCAATCGTTCTGTTGATAAGAACAATAACATCTGAGAAAGTGTTCAAGCCATTGGTTTAACCTTTCCGATTGCCCATTAGTTTGGGGATGAAAAGCTGTGGTAAAACGATGTTCCATATTGACCAGTTGACATAGTTTGCTCCAGAATCTTGAGGTGAATTGTGTGCCCCTATCCGTTGTCAAGATAGAGGGTATCCCATGCAACTTGACGATGTGGTCTAAGAAGAGAGTCGCTGTTTCAGAGGATGTGGGGAGTTTATGGTAAGGAATGAAATGAGCCATTTTGGTAAATAAATCAATGACGACAAGGATAGTGGTTTGATTTTTGGACGGAGGCAAATCAACAATGAAGTCCATGGAAATATGTTGCCACGGCTTCTTGGGGACTGGTAAAGGCATAAGCAGTCCAAATGGTGGTTTTCTTTCCGGTTTGCAGGTGACACAGACAGCGCAAGTGGCAATATGATCTGAAATGGTAGATTTCATGTGTGGCCACCAATACGTATGGGAGACGAGGTCCAGAGTACGTTGAAGACCTGGGTGACCTGCTAAAGGAATGTCATGACAGGTCCGTATAATTTGTGTTCTTAAGGAAGGAGGTATAAACAATTTCTCACCATGGAAATAGATACCATGCAGTTTACTCAAAACTGGGTCAGGAGGGATTGGGTGCTGCTTACAATAGTTGCGGAGGTCAGTTAAGATTGGGGTGGTCAGCCCAATGAAACATTGTGGAGATACAATGTCCTTTCTGGTAGGATTGTGGGATGGTCTTTCAGGTATGCGGGATAAGGCATCAGCTTTGATGTTTTTATTAGCTGGTCTGTAGATAATAACAAAATTGAAGCGGTCAAAGTACAGGCTCCAACGTACCTGTCTAGCAGATAACGTCTTGTTAGATTGCAAATATTGTAGGTTCTTGTGGTCAGTGTAAATATTAATAGGTTGAGAAGTGCCTTCAAGGAGATGTCTCCAATGTTCAAGAGAGCGTCTAATGGCCAGTAACTCCTTGTCTCCAATGGCGTAATTCTGTTCAGCAGGTGTCATTAATTTGGAAAAGTAAGAGATTGGATGGAGAGGATCAGTAGGAGATTTTTGTTGTGAGAGTACAGCACCAATGGCGAAGTCGGAAGAGTCAACTTCTAAGGTGTATTGGTAGGAAGGATTAGGAAATTGGAGAATGGGTGCAGAGGTAAATCTGGATTTCAAATAACGAAAAGCTTGTACAGCGTCTGTTCCCCATGTGAAGGGAGTTGTAGAGCCTGTTAAGAGTGTGAGTGGCTTTACGATTTTAGAGAACCCCTTAATAAATTTCCTGTAGTAGTTTGAAAAACCAAGGAAACGTTGCAAGTCTTTTTTATTCTTTGGTTCAGGCCAATCCAAAACTGCTTCAACTTTCTCTTTCTGCATTTGAATTCCGGATGGAGAAATATCATATCCGAGAAAGGATACTTCAGATGTGTGGAAATTGCACTTCTCCAATTTAGCATAGAGTTTATGCGCTCTGAGACGTGCAAGGACCTGACGGACATGCCTGACATGTTCTACCAAAGATCTGGAATAGATGAGTATATCGTCGAGATAGATGACAAGACATATATCTAGAAGATCTCGAAATACATCATTAATGAAGTATTGAAAGGTGGCTGGGGCATTGCAAAGACCAAACGGCATTACAAGATATTCGAACAAACCGTATCTGGTCCTGAATGCCGTCAGCCACTCGTGACCTTCCTTAATCCTGATGAGGTTGTATGCCCCTCAGAGATCAAGTTTAGTAAAAACGGTAGCTTCAGAAAGCCTCTCAAGCATCTCTGGGATCAGGGGCAAGGGATAGCGGTTTTTAACCGTACATTTGTTGAGTTCGCGATAATCTATGATTGGTCTGAGGCTGGAATCTTTGTTACGAACAAAGAAAAACCCAGCGCCAGCTGGTGAGGTGGATGGCCTAATAAACCCTTTCTTTAGATTTTCGTCGAGATATACCTTAAGTTGTTCTAACTCAGGAGTGCTTAGGGGGTAAAGGTGTCCAAAAGGTATACGGGCACCTGGTTGGAGATCGATAGGACAATCATATGTCCTATGGGGTGGCAGGTTCTCTGCTTCCGTTTTACTGAAAACATCCTTGAATTCAATATACTGAGAGGGTAAGCCCTCGGAGTAAGTGGTAGTGTGTAACAAAATGGGACTAGGAAAACATGTTTCTCTGCAATAAGTGGAACAAAACTTTATTTGAAAAGGGTGCCAAACAATAGTGGGATTATGAAGTTGAAGCCACTTCAAACCCAAAACCAAACAAAAATGAGGAGAAGGAAGAACATCAAAAGAAAGAAGTTCAAAATGTCCAGCTATATTGAGCATTATAGGTGTAGTCTGATGAGTTACTGGACCAGAGAACATAAGTGAACCGTCTATGACTCTGATAGGTATGGGGGTGTTTTTCTTGATAAGAGGTATGTTCTTCTTGATACAAAAATCATGGTCTATGTAGTTCCCTGAAGCGCCAGAGTCAATAATGGCGTCACTGATCCTCAGATGACTTTGCTCCAGCTGTAGGGAGACAGACATAGTACAGTAAGGCGGTTGTTCAGGTGAATGTAGTGAGGTATACAAATAAGTGGACTTACATTTTTTATTCTTTAAGAGTAGTGAACAATCCTGAACCCCGAGAGAGGGGGCCTCTGAGGAAACCAATTTCCATGGGTTCTATACAGGGTTTTGTAGGAGTAACAGAGGCGGAGGCCGTGGAAGAATAAATGGGTTTAGGTTTAATGTCAGAAGCATATTTTTCAGCCTTTCTTTCACGTAGTCGGCGGTCTATCTGAATAGCTGTCTTCATGAAAGCTTCAAGGGTTGTAGGTAGTTCGATTCTGGCGAATTCGTCTTTTAATGACTCTGAAAGTCCTAACCGGAATTGGTTACGAAGGGCAACAGGGGTCCAGAGAGCATCTGTGGAGAACTGTTTGAAGTCTGTGATATAGTCTTCCACAGGTCTCTTTCCTTGTTTGAGACTCCTCAGACTCATCTCAGCAGTAAGCTGAAGGTCTGTGTCCTGAAACATCTCATCCATACTGGTAAAGAAATCCACAAGAGATGTTAAAATGGGATCCTGATTCTCTATAAATTTATCAGCCCAGTTCCTCGGATCCCCCCTGAGAAAGGAGATAGTAGTGAGGACTTTCACTCTCTCAGTGGGGTAAGTCCTAGGTTTCAAAGAGAAGAGTAACAGACAGGCATTTTTAAATTGCCTGTAGGCTTTTCTATTACCACAAAAAAGATCAGGGAGGGACACTTGAGGCTCAATAACATTTTCAGTCTGGTTACCCTTTATGGCAATAGATTCAGTAATTACTTTCCTTAGTGCAGCATTCTCAATTTGTAAGTCATGCAGGCCTTGTGCAAGCTGCTCAACCTTTTGAGAAAGATTATACACTATCTGACGTAAATCTGCTGGTTCCATAATTTTTTGGGCTCAGTATTATGTTAGAAACAATATATATCAGACTCAGTCTATAAAAGTAGGAGTGGAACACAACTGCAGAATACTGAATAAATGTATGTATGTATCACAAAACTGTCTGAAACCCTTATCACTAGAAAGGCTTCCTTCAGTGTAGTGATTAGGATATACTATATCAAGTATGATAAGCTCATACAGAATGGAACTGGATAATGTGGACTACAACTGTTAATATCACACTCAGATAACAACAGTTTATGCAGAGACAGATAGAGATTTCAAACAGGCAGATTCCCAGATTAAATATGCAGATTGTAGAAAAGAGCCAGTACAAAGGATAAGGTATGTGCTTAGCGTACATGTAACAATATAGTGCCTGAGGTTGATATGGTATTTGCATAAACAAGTAGAAAGTACCTTGGAGCAAAGTGAAGCGTGGAGAGCTAGCAGCAATCCCTTCGGTGGCGTCTGAGTGTAGTTAGTTTGAGACCGGAGAAACCGGAAGTGACGTCACGCTGTTTTTGGGAACAGCGCTGAATCTTGCTGACAAGCAGAAGCGTAGCAGAGAAGGTTGCAGCTGCTGCAAGAGGCAAGGAGGAGAATTATGCAAAGGTAGACAAGGTACTTTACCCCATGAAAGTGAGAGAGTGTCCTATGTAAGGAATCCAGTGTAATTCAGTAGTAGATCCGGAGGCTCAGAGAATCCTTTCTTCAAGGAGAAATTAGGAGAGACTTTGGCAAGCAATCCTCACTGTGGCAGAGAACTTCAATACTGAGCAGGGAATGAAAGGTGAACAGCTTATTTAAGGAAGGGCCAACCAATCAGGAAATAATGGGTGTGGCTAGGAGAGAAGGTATTGAGACGGCTGAATCTGACAACTAGATACAATGCTGCATTTACATTAGATTTAAGTTTCAAAGAGCAAGAACGATAAATAAATACATAATTGCTACTTTGGACATTAAATAATTGTGACACTATATGGCCCAATATTTATTTTAATATATTTAAAGGGGAATCACAATACAAAATACTAATTAATGATACTAGCTTAACTTAATTTGATATAGTATACAAATGTCCATTTCACCCTGTAACCTTTTTCCTGTTTTTCCTTCTCCCCAATGGAGAATATATTCTTGTACAACAATTAATAATAAACAAAGAACAAGACAAAGTGAGGTTGTTGTAAAAAATAAATTTATTTAACAAATCACAGTGAATATACATTCATATTAATTAAGCAAAGATCACAAAAAATACATATTTAAAGTGATACAAAGCCAAGCTCATTGATAATAAATTCACTAGTTGATTTGCTCCTATATATCCATCAGTAATTATTACCAACATGAGAATGATTCTCTTTAGTTTTTAATGAATTTCAATAAAAGTTATATTTTAAGTTTTACCTAACTCTGTCTTAAAATAACTTGTACAATACATAGTAGGGAACCAGAGGTGCTAATAAGTGCATTATTTCAGTCAGTATCTCCTGACATCTTTTGTAAATGTTCTCTCCATGTGTATTTACCATTGCTGATTTTGACCTGTACCTTTGGCCATCCATTTGTTCTCCATTCTGCTTGTGTCCTGACTTTCACTGCACACCCTATTTGTGTACCTGATCTGCTTTTGTATTCTGATTCTGCCTGACAGCCTGTCTGACCTACCTTTGCTTAGTGATTTGGATTAATCTATAGGTCATTCATTCCCAAACCTTAACTGACCCTTCTACTGTCTTTTCCTCTTGTTTTACTTACCTAGACTGAGCTTGGCCTGGCTAATAGTTCTTTTGGACTTTTTATTGTTATCAGCCTCTCCCTATTTCCTATTGCCAGTTACAAGTTCCTGTTGGGTCATGTAATGAAGTATAGAAGCTCTGCTCATCTTATAGTATCCCTCCTCAGTAATTGGGTCTACTTCTTGACTGACAGGTTCTTCATTACCATGAAAGTCATGTTATGCTAGAAATATATAACAAAGGTAGAATACCATATATTACCCTATGCAATTCTGCTCTTTATGAATATTTTTTTGGTCACAAGTCAACAATTAAGATTACAGTCAACAAAAGAATTGTATGAAAATGTTTAAAAAGAATAAACTCCATACCTTCACAGAAAAAGTAAATGGCATGGGCAGCTATAAGGCAACTTGACATCCCTGGATAAGAACATTTCATTTAGCATATAATGAAAAGTTCATTTTAATAATATTTATTCCCCCAGTATTATGTTGGCTCAAACATACACAGTTCAGTCTCATTTGCCTTTTTGTTACAGCTGCACTGGCCCCCCACTGTTCTTGTAATTATGCTACTTTTAGCAATAAATAATTAATACACACATGATACGACAGTGACCCACCTGTCAGTGATAGTGTTCTGGCACTGTACAGGAGCCAATTTTGCTCTCTAAAAGAAACAATCATGCAATGCTCTATATGTTGATGTCTGTAGAAGCCACATAGGGCAATTGCTCACAGTCTGGGGATATGCAGTAAAGGGTTCTTAATTCTATGCAACTTTTTTTGGGATATGTTAAGCTACAGTGAAAAAGGAAAGTGTCTTCTTTCAAATGATCCTGGGCTCATAGGCTTACATGCTAGGTATATTATACTATATTCATTAGAATTCAGAATTGTTCACTATAAATACCTATTTTTACCTTTAGATCTTGTTAACTTGTCTAATATTGTAGTTACTCTGATGTAAATGTCCAGAGATTTTAAATCTTTTACAGAATATTTCTTCCTTTTGAGAAAGTTACATTTTCTTTTGCAACCAGAAATTAATTTGTTAAATAGTTTAATTTACCGTAATTAACACAAGTAACCATTATGTCCTCTATGGGTTTTTCTTTAGTACTTAATCTGTGAAATAACTTTTAAGTTATATTCCAAGCAATAGAGTTCATGAAACATTTGCTATCTTTTCTTCCTCATTTCAATAATACAGTTAAGTTGTGTCTCACACTATTTTACTATACTACTGTGTGCTTTACTATTTCCTGAATTTGTCTTTGTCTGACTAATTATTTGCCTTTCTTTGTTGTTACATATATCACTATTCTCTTGTTCAATAAGCTTCCTCTTAATTTTACTTTCTTTTACAAAGATATGACGAGTCCACGGATTTCATCCTTACTTGTGGGATATTAACCTCCTGCTAACAGGAAGTGGCAAAGAGTACCACAGCAGAGCTGTATATATAGCCCCTCCCCTTCCCCTCCACCCTTAGTCATTCTCTTTGCCTGTGTTATACTAGGAAGACATGGTAAAGTGAGGTGTTAGTTTTAGTTTCTTCAATCAAGAAGTTTTTTTATTTTAAATGGTACCAGTGCGTACTATTTTCCTCAGGGGAATATGGAAGAAGATTTCTGCCCTGAGGTTTGATGATCTTAGTATTTGTAACTAAGATCCACGCTGGTTCCCACAAGACTTCTGAAGGTAACCATGAGACATCTTCAGTGTGGAGACCGGTTTCATGCTACAAGCAGCATTAAGGTATGTGCAGCCTTTTTTTCTGAGGAGACTTGGTGTATCAGAACTGGCTGGCATTATTTCCCTGTATGGGAATGGGGTAAGCAGTAAAACCTATTTTAATAAGAGGGGTGTTACTGGAGTCACTAGTCCCTATCATTAGTTGATATTTGGGCATTATGTGACATGGGAGACAATATAAAAAAATGATGTTTTATGTTTTTTATTTTTGGCACGTAAAACTTATTGGTTTTATGCTTGAGGGTTATATTGTGTGTGTATTTTTACTTTAGTGCAAAACTGCATTTCCATGCGGTGTTGTTTGGGCCTACTCCAACTTTTGACCTTAAGGGGCGGAGCCTATTTTGGCACAATTTCTTCAGGCTTAGCAGCAGCAAACAGTAACTCGGTGGCTCCTGGACTGTGTAGCTGGTCTGAAGAGTTGGAAACTTGATTCAAAGTACCCTGGGGGCAGGTAGGCGCCACAGCAGAGCTGTGGCAAGGTGCAGAGTGTATTTTTATCTATCTTTTGACTACATGTTGATATAAGTACTTCTAAAGCCTTATTTCTGCCCTTGCTTCTGGGTGCAGTAATTTTTGGATTAACCAACGATATTAAGTTAAATTTGGCAATAATTTAATGTTTTTTGTGCATTTTGGAAAAATTGTTAACTTTTTCTTTTTTTAAAGGCACAGTACACGTTTTTTCTAATGTTTATTTTATGCTTTAAATAAGTGTTTAAACGACTTTTGTGGTATTTCTAGTCTGCTCAACATGTCTGACATTGAGGTTTCTCATTGTTCTATGTGTTTAGAAGCTATTGTGCAACCCTCTCTTACATTGTGTAACTTTTGTACTGAAAGGGCTTTACAATGTAAAAAGCATATTTTAAATAAAGTAAGTGTGCCTAGGGATGATTCTCAGTCTGAAGAGAATCAGGATATGCCATCCAATTCTCCCCAAGTGTCACAACCTTTTATGCCCACACAAGCGACGCCTAGTACTTCTAGTGCGTCTAATTCCTTTACTCTGCAGGAGATGGCTGCAGTTATGTCAACTACCCTTACAGAGGTATTGTCTAAATTACCAGTATTGCAGGGTAAACGCAGTAGGTCAAGTATTAATGTAAATACTGAATCCTCTGATGCTTTATTAGCTATTTCCGATGTTCCCTCACAGTTCTCTGAGTTGGGGATCAGGGAATTACTATCTGAGGGTGAAATTTATGATTCAGGGAATGTTTTGACTCGGATTCGGATGCTATGTCATTTAAATTTAGACTTGAACACCTCTGCCTGTTGCTTAGGGAGGTTTTAGCGACTCCGGATGATTGTGATCCTATTGTGATTCCTCCAGAGAAATTGTGTAAAATGGATAAATATTTGGAAGTTCCTTCTTACACTGATGTTTTTCCGGTTCCTAAGAGAATTTGGAAATTATTAGTAAGGAATGGGATAGACCAGGTATACCATTTTCTCCCGCTCCTAATTTGCTTTTTTTTTTCATATATCAGATACCATTCGGGACTCATGGCAAGCGGTCCCTAAGGTAGAGGGAGCTATGTCTTCCCTAGCTAAGTGTACTACTATACCCATTGAGGATAGATGTGCTTTCAAGGATCCTATGGATAAGAAATTAGAGGGTCTACTAAAGAAATTATTTGTTAATCAGGGATTTCTTTTACAACCTAAGGCTTGCATTGTTCCAGTAACTACTGCAGCAGCTTTTTGGTTTGAGGCTCTAGAAGAGTCTCTTAAGGTTGAGACTCCATTAGATGACATTCTAGATAGAATTAGGGCTCTTAAGCTAGCTAATTCTTTTATTACTGATGCCGCTTTTCAAATTGCCAAATTAGCGGCAAAAAATGCAAGATTTGCTATTTTAGCACGTAGAGCATTGTGGCTCAAATCTTGGTCTGCTGATGTGTCATTAAAACATAAGCTTTTAGCTATTCCCTTTAAGGGTAAGACCCTTTTTGGGCCAGAATTGAAGGAGATCATTTCTGATATTACAGGAGGTAAGGGCCATGCCCTACCTCAGGATAAGTCGGTTAAAATGAGGGGTAAACAGAATAATTTTTGTTCCTTTTGGAACTTTAAAAGAGGACCCCGCTTCTTCTTCTTCTTCTTCTTCTTCTTCCACAAAGCAGCATGAAGGGGTGGCCCCTGATCCGGGACCAGATCTAGTAGGGGGCAGACTTTCTTTCTTTGCTCAGGCTTGGGCAAGTGATGTTCAGGATTCCTGGGCACTAGAAATAGTGACCCACGGTTATCAATTGGAATTTAAGGATTTTCTCCCAAGAGGGAGATTTCATCTTTCAAGATTATCTGCAAACCAGATAAAGAGACCTTTTTACTATGGGAGTAATCTGTCCTGTTCCAAAATTGGAACAGGGTCAGGGGTTTTTACTCAAACCTATTTGTGGTCCCCAAAAAAGAGGGAACGTTCAGACCCATTTTGGACCTCAAGTGTCTAAACAAATTTCTAAGAGTTCCATCATTCAAGATGGAGACAATTTGAACGATTTTGCCAATGATCCAGGAGGGTCAATATATGACTACCGTGGATTTGAAGGATGCTTACCTTCATATTCCAATCCACAAAGATCATCATCGGTTTCTAAGGTTTGCCTTCTTGGAAAAAACATTATCAGTTCGTGGCTCTTCCTTTCGGGTTGGCCACAGCCCCCAGAATCTTCACAAAGGTTCTAGGGTCTCTTTTGGCGGTTTCTCAGACCGCAAGGGATAGCGGTGGCACCTTATCTGGATGATATTCTGATTCAGGCGTCAACATATCATCTGACAAAATCTCACATGGACACAGTGTTGTCTTTTCTGAGAACTCACGGCTGGAAGGTGAACATAGAGAAGAGTTCACTTGTTCCACAGACAAGGGTTCCTTTTCTGGGAACTCTGATAGAATTGGTAGCCATGAAAGTATTTCTGACGGAGGACAGAAAATCAAAGATTTTGAATACTTGCCGAGCACTTCTGTCCATTCCTCGGCCATCAGTGGCTCAGTGTATGGAGGTAATCGGATTAATGGTAGCAGCAATGGACATTGTTCCGTTTGCTCGCTTTCATCTCAGACCACTGCAACTGTGCATGCTCGGTCAGTGGAATGGGGATTATGCGGATTTATCTCCAAAGATAATTCTGGATCTAGAGATCAGAAACTCTCTTCTTTGGTGGTTGTCGCCAGATCATCTGTCCCAGGGGACTTGTTTCCGCAGACCCTCGTGGGTGATAGTGACAAGTGCCAGCCTTTTTCTCTTCCTATACCTTCGGCTGAATGACTGAGGGTGGAGGGGAAGGGGAGGGGCTTTATATACAGCTCTGCTGTGGTACTCTTTGCCACTTCCTGTTAGCAGGAGGTTAATATCCCACAAGTAAGGATGAAATCTGTGGACTCGTCATATCGTAAAAGAAAGTAATTTACCATGTAAGCATACATTTAGTTTTTACAAACTATTTTGACACAAAGAAGAGACAGATGATAATATTGCAATCATACACATCACCACACACTCATCTATGTGTGTGTGTATAGTAGTCTTTTTGTTTACTATATTCCTATATATAATCATATACTGTAGATATATAGGTATACAAGCATAATTTACCCAAAAAAACATATAAATGTAGAAATATGTATTTAAAGGGATACTAAACTCAATATTTTTTCTTTCAAGATTCAGATAAAGCATGCAATTTTAAGCAGTTTTCTAATTTACTCCTATTATAATTTTTTCTTTATTCTCTTGCTATCTTTATTTGAAAAGCAAGTAAGCTTAGGAGTCGACTAATTTTTGGTTTAGCACCTGGGTCTTGCTTGCTGATTGGTGGCTAAATGTAGCCAGCAATCAGCAAGTGCTATCCTGTGTTCCGAACCAAAAGTGTTTCAAATAAAGATAGCAAGAGAACTAAGACAAATTGATTATAGGAGTAAATTAGAAAGTTGCTTGATATTGCATGCTTTATCTGAATCATGAAAGAAAAAAATGTGGGTTTAATAACCCTTTAAGAATAAATAGAACTCATTCTTCTATGTGAATGTGAAATATTAATATTTCATGTTGGGTTAGTGCACATTACTGTACAATGTGCCTTTAAAGGGACCAAACAAACCGCTAGAATATGAGTTGTGCGTTAGGTTAAAAAAGCAGCGTTGAGGTCCTAACGCTGCTTTTTAACGCCCGCTGGTATTATGAGTCTTGAAGGTACATCGCTCACTTTTTTGGCCAGGCTTGGAAATACCGCAAATACACTTACGTAAATTGCGTATCCTATTTTTTCAATTGGACTTGCATAGCGCCGGTATTATGAGTCTGCCAAACAGTGAGCGGTAGACCCTCTCCTGTCAAGACTGGTACCACATTTTAAAGTCAGTAGTTAAGAGTTTTACACTACAACGCCGTAGCATAAAACTCATAACTAAAGTGCTAAAAAGTACACTAACACCCATAAACTACCTATTAACCCCTAAACCGAGACCCTCCCGCATCGCAAACACAATTTTTTTTTTAACCCTTAATCTACCGAACCGGACATCGCCGCCACTATAATAAATATATTAACCCCTAAAGCGCCGCACTCCCACCTCGCAAACATTAGTTCAATATTATTAACCCCTAATCTGCCGCCCCTAACATCGCCGACACCTACCTACATTTATTAACCCCTAATCTGCCACCCCAACATCGCCGCCACTATACTAAAGTTATTAACCCCTAAATCTAAGTCTAACCCTAACACCCCCTAACTTAAATATAATTTAAATAAATCTAAATAAAAATTACTATAATTAACTAAATTATTCCTATTTAAAACTAAATACTTACCTATAAAAAAAACCTTAAGATAGCTACAATATAAGTAATAGTTACATTGTAGCTATCTAAGGGTTTATTTTTATTTTACAGGCAAGTATGTATTTATTTTAACTTGGTAGAATAGTTATTAAATAGTTATTAACTATTTAATAACTACCTAGATAAAATAAATACAAACGTACCTGTAAAATAAAACCTAACCTAAGTAACAATAACACCTAACACTACACTATAATTGAATGACTTACCTAAATTAAATGCATTTAAATAAAATTAGCTAAAGTACAAAAACCCCTCACTAAATTACAGAAAATAATAAACAAATTACAAGATTTTTAAACTAATTACACCTAATCTAATCCCCTTAACAAAATAAAAAAGCCCCCCCAAAATAGAAAAAGACCTACCCTACACTAAATTACAAATAGCCCTTTAAAAGGCCTTTTACGGGGCATTTCCCCAAAGTAATCAGCTCTTTTACCTGTAAAAAAAAATTACAAATCCCCCCAACATTAAAACCCACCACCCACACAACCAACCCTACTCTAAAACCCACCCAATACCCCCTTAAAAAACCTAATACTAAACCCTTGAAGATCCCTTTACTGGGAGAAGTCTTCATCCAACCGGGCCGAAGTCCTCAACGAAGCTGGGAGAAGTCTTCATCCAAGCTGGGCGAATTGGTCCTCCAGACGTGCAGAAGTCTTCATCCAGACGGCATCTTCTATCTTCATCCATCCGGCGTGGAGCGGGTCCATCTTCAAGACATCCAACGCGGATCATCCTCTTCATCCGACGGCTCTTCTGGAATGAAGGTTCCTTTAAATGACGTCATCCAAGATGGTGTCCCTTCAATTCCGATTGGCTGATAGAATTCTATCAGCCAATCAGAATTAAGTTAGAAAAAATCTTATTGGCTGATGCAATCAGCCAGTAGGATTGAGCTTGCATTCTATTGGCTGATTGGAACAGCCAATAGAATGCCAGCTCAATCCTATTGGCTGATTGCATCAGCCAATAGGATTTTTTCTACCTTAATTCCAATTGGCTGATAGAAGGGACACCATCTTGGATGACGTCATTTAAAGGAACCTTCATTCCAGAAGAGCCGTCGGATGAAGAGGATGATCCGCGTCGGATGTCTTGAAGATGGACCTGCTCCGCGCCGGATGAATGAAGATAGAAGATGCCGGTAAGGTGATCTTCAAGGGGTTAGTGTTAGTTTTTTTTTTTAAGGGGGTATTGGGTGGGTTTTAGAGTAGGGTTGGTTGTGTGGGTGGTGGGTTTTAATGTTGGGGGGGATTTGTAATTTTTTTTACAGGTAAAAGAGCTGATTACTTTGGGGCAATGCCCCGCAAAAGGCCCTTTTAAGGGCTATTTGTAATTTAGTGTAGGGTAGGGCTTTTTTTATTTTGGGGGGCTTTTTTACTTTGTTAGGGGGATTAGATAAGGTGTAATTAGTTTAAAAATCTTGTCATTTCTTCATTATTTTCTGTAATTTAGTGTTTTTTTTTTTTGTACTTTAGATAATTTAATTTAATTGTATTTAATTGTATTTAATTTATGGAAATAATTTAATTATAGTGTAGTGTTAGGTGTAATTGTAACTTTGGCTAGGTTTTATTTTACAGGTATACTTTTGTATTTATTTTATCTAGGTAGTTATTAAATAGTTAATAACTATTTAATAACTATTGTACCTAGTTAAAATAAATACAAACTTGCCTGTAAAATAAAAATAAACCCTAAGCTAGCTACAATGTAAGTATTAGTTATATCGTAGCTAGCTTAGGGTTTATTTTATAGGTATGTATTTAGTTTTAAATAGGAATTATTTAGTTAATGATAGGAATTTTTATTTCGATTTCTTTTAATTATATTTAAGTTAGGGGGTGTTAGGTTTAGGGTTAGACTTAGGTTTAGGGGTTAATAACTTTAATATAGTGGCGGCGACGTTGGGGGCAGCAGATTAGGGGTTAATAAATGTAGGTAGGTGTCGGTGATGTTAGGGCTGGCAGATTAGGGGTTAATAATATTTAACTAATGTTTGTGAGGCGGGAGTATGGCGGTTTAGGGGTTAATATGTTTATTATAGTGGCGGCGACGTTGGGGACGGCAGATTAGGTGTTAAAAAGTGTTGGTAGGTTGCAGCGACATTGGGGGAGGCAGATTAGGGGTTAATAAATATAATGTAGGTGTCGGCGATGTTGGGGGCAGCAGATTAGGGGTTCATAAGTATAATGTAGGTGGTGGCGGTGTCCAGAGCGGCAGATTAGGGGTTAATAAGTGTAAGATTAGGGGTGTTTAGACTCAGGGTTCATGTTAGGGTGTTTGGTGTAGACATAAAATGTATTTCCCCGTAGAAATCAATGGGGCTGCGTTAGGGAGCTTTACGCTGCTTTTTAGCAGGTGTTAGACTTTTTTTCAGCCGGCTCTCCCTGTTAATTCCTATGGGGAAATCGTGCACAAGCATGTTACACCAGCTCACCGCTAACGTAAGCAGCGCTGGGATTGGAGTGCGGTAATTAGCAAAATTTTGCTCAACGCTCACTTCTTGTCTTTTAACAACGGGTTTCTGAAAACTTGTAATACCAGTGCTGCATGTAAGTGAGCGGTGAGGGAAAACTGCTTGTTAGCACCGCACAGCCTCTAACGCAAAACTCGTAATCTAGGTGAAAGTATATTGTGTCTTTTAATAGACTGACAATAAGTGATGTAAATTTGATCAAATGTCTCTGCTTTCAAACTCTGTTTCTCCAATATACCCGTATGCATGTTCAACCAAGTCTAAATTAATCTGTCACTATGATTTAATATTAAAATGTAAGTTGTTAGAAAAAAATAAAGATTTCAGTCCACTATTGGTTTCTGCACAAACCTGCTTAGTTCTAACTCATTTGATTTATTTTTTTGAGCTGGGTACCCCCCCCCCAACACACACACCACCACCACCACCTTGCACTGTTTCTACTCTTAGCAATAATTAATATATCATTCAATTATCAATACCTACATGAACTTGCAGGAACTCACCTGGCAGTGATTGAGTGCTGGCACAGTACATACTCTGTACATTTTGCCCACCAATCAGTTCTACAAATACCTGCAAACAAGTCTTCATGAATAAAGAGGGGTCATTCATATGTAGCAGTAATCAGGACAGAAGATATAACCCATGAACTATAAGATCCCGTTTGTAACTAATATGTGTGTGCTGGCCATTTAAAAATACATCAGTTAAGTAAATACAAGCAGATAATGTGACACGGTATTTGGAGTCTTATTTCCTGGTCACACTATGGATAAATATTGTCACAAAAAGAAAGGCAAAACCGAGTCTGTGATCATCTTGCTTCAGAGATCCAATACACATTTGCATAACAAAATCCATTCCATAGCCTATGTAACTGCTGCCTAGCCTTGAGATAGGACTAAATATTTAAATATTATTTCTGAGTTTCTGAGTAGAAAATTAGAACAACATGTTGAAAAATTACTGGTAAATCAAATTAATCTCCCATTAAGAGTCAATTTAATTAAGTATGGGAACTTTGTATATTACAGTTGATTTCTTTAATGCCACTTTCTTTGATTGCATTAGAAATGCAAACTAGTGCACATTTATTAAAGTTGGTTGTGTAAAAATATTCAGCCAAAATAAAGACATGAATATTCCGATTGTCTGAAATATTTGAATGAAATCACTTAATGAAAGATAAATTAGAATAACTGTATACGTTACATCTCTACAATATAGACACTTTCACTGGAGATTTCAAGGTGTGTTATGTTGATCCCAATTCATTTAATGCTTTCAGTAGTTATAGCAACCCAGAAGAGCCCAAACTGCAATGGGGCCCTTTTCTCTCATTCTAAGGAACTGTTTTGGTATTTTCACCTGGCACACTCCTGCTGGTTTCCCATGTTGTAGTTAATTTTTTAATGACACCACTCAACACAGCATATTCTTGCTGGCTTTTCATATGGTCAAGCATACGTTTTTATTTAGAAAATGCTGAAACATTGCTTTCAACAATTTTATACTGCACAATATTTACCAATATATACTAGATGACTTGAGCAAAGGCATTTTATTTCTCCATGTGACATGCTGAATCTAAAGACTTCCTCACAGGTGAGGGTTAAATAAATAGACAGTGTGGTATTGTAAACTCATGAAATTGCTTTGCAAAAGTTAAGGTAAAAAATAATAATACGCAGAGTCATATATTGGTCTTAAACTTAAAGGGACAGTCTACACCAGAATTGTTATTGTTTTTAAAGAATAGATAATCCATTGTTTACCCCATTCCCTAGTTTTGCATAACCAACACAGTTATATTTATATATTTTTTACCTCTGTGATTATCTTGAATCTAAGCCTCTGGCAGGACTGCCCCTTTATTTGTTGCTTTTGACAGACTTGCAGTTTAGCCAATCAGTGATGGCTCCCGCAGGTAACTTCACGTGCACGAGCACAGTGTTACTATATGAAAAACATGAACTAACACCCTCTATGTGGGTTGAAAAACCTGTTAAAATGCATTCTTAAGAGGCGGCCTTTAAGGTCTAAGAAATTAGCATATGAACCTAACCTAAGTTAAAGGGGACATAATACTCATATGCTAAATCACTTGAAACTGATGCAGTATAACTGTAAAAAGCTGACAGGGAAATATCACCTGAGCATCTCTATGTAAAAAAGGAAGATATTTTACATCACAATTTCCTCAGCTCAGCAGAGTAAGTTCTGTGTAAAAAGTTATACTCAGCTGCTCCCAGCTGCAGGTAAACAAATTAAAAAAAAATGAAGAAATGAACAGGCAGCCAATCAGCATCAGCAGTGCTGAGGTCATTGAACTCTTACTGTGATCTCATGAGATTTGACTTAACTCTCATGAGATTTCATAGTAAGCCTTCCTTTACCTGATTGGTGAAATAATATGAGAGTGCACGATGCTAGTCCCTTCAGATGTCCCAGGGACAAACACACTAAAATGCTGCTTAGAAATCCTTTAGCAATGGGAGGTGGCTACTGAGGAACTTTTGAGGGGTAAAATATCTTTCTTTTTTACATAGAGATGTTCAGGTGATATTTTCTAATCAGCTTTTTAACACGCTATGCTGCATCACTTTCAAGTGTTTAAACATTTGGGTATTATGGGCCATTTAAGCTTTCAAAATAGAATACCAAGAGAACAAAGAAAAATTGGGTGATAATAGTAAATTGGAAAATTGTTTTAAAATTACATGCCCCTATCTGAATCATTAAAGGTTTTTTTTGGACTAGACTGTCCCTTTAAATGGATAGAAAATTTAACTTTCATGATTCAGATAGAGCATGCAATTTTAAGCAGCTGTCTAATTTACTCCTATTATGAAATTTTCTATGTTCTCTTTGTATCTTTATTTGAAAAAGCTGGAATGTAAGCTTAGGAGCCAGCCCATTTTTGTTCAGAACCCTGGGTAGCGCTTGCTGATTGGTGGCTACATCAGACACCAATCAGCAAGCGCCACCCAGGTGCTGAACCAAAAATGAGCCGGCGCCTAAGCTTACTTTCTTGCTTTTCCAAATAAAGATACCAAGAAAATGAAGAAAATGTTTCAATAGAAGTAAATTAGAAAGTTGATTAAAATTGCATGCTTTTATCTGAATCATGAAAGTTGAATTTTGTCTAGACCATCCCTTTTTGTGACAACCTATACAAAACAATACAGAGACATATGCAACATAATAAGGAAAAATCTTAAGAGCAGATGAACACTTAAAAAGGATAGTTGAAAATGGTTGCAACTTTGTTCCAAAACGTAACATGACAATAGGCAACATGGTATCACCTTCACTTAAAGGGCCACTAAACCCCAAATCTTTATTTCATGATTCAGATAGAGAATACAAATTTAAACAACATTACAATTTACTTCTATTATTTATTTTGCTTCATTTTTTATATATCCTTAGTTGAAGAGAAAAACAATGCACATGGGTGAACCAATACCACGAGGCTTCTATGTGCAGCAACTAATCAGCAGCTTCTGAGAATATCTAGATATGCTTTTCAGCAAAGAATATCAAGAGAATAAAACAAATGATATAATAGAAGTAAATTTATAAAGAGGTTAAAAATAGCATTCTCTTTCTAAATCATGAAAGAAAAAATATGGGTTTCATGTCCCTTTAAGAGGCCAAAGAGGGAGAGTAGCTGGCTAACATGCAAAGGGCACTACAGGTGTGGAGCCCATAGATGTTTACTCCAAATCAGTTAGGTGTTCCAGTCCCATAAAACACAGAGAGTGTACAATTGTAACATTTGTATGCTGTATATATGATAACCTGCAGAGAATGTGGGGTTCAGTACATAGGGCGTACCTCACGAGAGACCAGGGTTAGGATAAGAGAACATCTTAATGAAATAGAAATGAGAAAAACAGTCCCCAGGAACATAGAAATATTTTATATATGAACATCAGAAGGATGTTAAAACCTTTACATGGATGATAATTGACTTGATTAAAAACAAACCTCGGGGGAGGGGGATAGGATCAAGGAATTATTTAAAAATTAAGCTTTTTGGATTTTCTCACTACACACACATAGACCACACGGGATGAACATTTAAGGGGACATTATCAATTATTGGCAGTAGTAAAATATCTAAGCATTAACTGTGGTTTTCGGTATACACAGATGAAATTGTCATTCAAGTCTCATATTAGTTTTTATGAATAATAAAATAAAAACTTAAAACTTAGAGAAATTTAAATATTAACAGTTAAGTTAAATATCGCCATAAAATGTATGCTGAATGTATATATCTAAACATCATATTCAGTGTATCAATATATATGTTTCCTAATGTATTTGATACAAGCTTGCAATAATGACAAGTACAGACCCTAAATATAAGGATGTTGGTTAAGTTACTCAGACATGTTTACAAGTGAGTAGTGATGGAAATGAATTGACAGTAGTCCCTGTAAAATAGTAAAGAGTTTATCATATAGAAGCAGAGTAGTCTAAGAAATGTGGGCAACTGTCTCTTTATACCCTAAGCTTAGATTCAGGCACAGACATAGGGGAACCAATAAGAATGTGAGGGAGCATATTAAAGCTCCACAGGTAAAAGGTTTAACAAAGACTATGATTAAAGTGATGGTAAACTCAAGCTTATGAAGTTTAATACTTTGGAAGTACTCCTCGATATGTGCACAGTGATGCCTGAATTTTTTTTTAAATAAAACTTTTTTCAATGAAAATATTACTTTTTAAAGCCGCTCCGTTACCTGTGCCCCGGCCGCCTCTGTCTGAAAATTGGGACAGACAGGTGCATCGTCCAATAGGGACTGCACCTTACGCCCTATGCCCTATGTCAGTCTAGTATGTGGCACGCTCCCATGCTGGTGATTTAAAGCAGAATCGCCAGAATTACAACTGTACAAATGTAATTTTAGCTCCAATGTTACCACTGCTTATAGTGAACAGTGAATCTTCCTGTCAGTAGCAATTCACTGTTCACTGCAGCGGTGAAAAACGGCACTTATTTTTTTTTTCTTCTAAAATGAAGGGCTGAAAGCTGTGCTGAACTAGAGGTCTCCCCAGAACCCCCCCCCCCCCGACTGTGTTCTTATAATCAATAAGGAATATGTAGCACCTTATAAATAAATAAAAAAATTATAAATGTGCTTTTACTTTAAAAATACTGTTTTGTTTTAATGACAATAAACTGGCTGTTTATAAAAAGGATATTCACGCAGGAGAAAATAAAAAGCGCTGTTTTCACTACTGCAATGAACAGTGAATCGCTACTGACAGGAAGATTCACTGTTCACTATAAGCAGTGGTAACATTGGAGCTAAAACTACATTTGTACAGTTGTAATTCTGGCGATTCTGCTTTAAATCACCAGCATGGGAGCGTGCATATACTAGACTGACATAGGGCGTATGGTGCAGTCCCTATTGGACGATGCACCTGTCTGTCAAATTGAGATTACAGAAATTTTCAGAGAGAGGTGGCCGGGGCACAGGTAACGTAGCGGCTTTAAAAAACAGAATTTATGTTTATCTAATAAATTTCTTTCTCCTACGGTGTATCTGGGTCCACGGCTTCATCCTTACTTGTGGGATATTCTCAATCCCTACAGGAAGTGGCAAAGAGAGCACACAGCAAAGCTGTCCATATAGCTCCCCTCAGGCTCCGCCCCCCCAGTCATTCGACCGACGGTTAGGAGAAAAAGGAGAACCATAGGGTGCAGTGGTGACTGTAGTTTACAAAAAAAAATTTAAACCCGACCAAAATGCCAGGGCGGGCCGTGGACCGGATACACCGTAGGAGAAAGAAATTTATCAGGTAAACATAAATTCTGTTTTCTCCTACATTGGTGTATCCGGTCCACGGCTTCATCCTTACTTGTGGGAACCAATACCAAAGCTTTAGGACACGGATGAAGGGAGGGGAACAAGTCAGGTAACCTAAACGGAAGGCACCACTGGCTTGCAAAACCTTTTCCCAAAAATAGCCTCCGAAGAAGCAAAAGTATCGAATTTGTAAAATTTGGCAAACGTATGCAGTGAAGACCAAGTCGCTGCCTTACAAATCTGTTCAACAGAAGCCTCATTCTTGAAAGCCCATGTGGAAGCCACAGCTCTAGTAGAGTGAGCTGTAATTCGTTCAGGAGGCTGCCTTCCAGCAGTCTCATAAGCCAACCTTGATGATGCTTTTTAGCCAGAAGGACAGAGAGGTCGCAGTCGCCTTTTGACCTCTCCTCTTGCCAGAATAGATCGACAAACAAGGACGATGTTTGTCTGAAGTCTTTAGTTGCTTTTAGATAAAACTTTAAAGCACGAACCACATCAAGATTGTGTAACAGACGTTCCTTGTTAGAAACTGGATTAGGACACAGAGAAGGAACAACTATTTCCTGGTTGATATTCTTATTGGAAACCACTTTTGGAAGAAAACCAGGTTTGGTACGTTAAAACGACCTTATCTGTATGGAACACCAGATAGGGTGAATTACACTGCAAAGCAGACAATTCAGAAACCCTTCTAGCAGAAGAAATAGCTACTAAAAACAAAACTTTCCAAGATAGTAACTTAATATCTATGGAATGTAGAGGTTCAAACGGAACCCCTTGAAGAACTGAAAGAACTAAATTTAAACTCCATGGAGGAGCCACAGGTCTGTAGACAGGCTTGATTCTGACTAAAGCCTGTACAAACATCTGAATATCTGGCATGGCTGCCAGACGCTTGTGTAACAAAACAGACAGAGCAGATATCTGTCCTTTTAAGGAACTAGCTGATAGACCTTTCTCCAAACCTTCTTGGAGAAAAGATAGTATCCTTGGAATCCTGATCTTACTCCATGAGTAACCCTTGGATTCGCACCAGCAAAGATATTTCCGCCATATCTTATGGTAAATTTTCCTGGTGACAGGCTTTCTAGCCTGGATCAGAGTATCTATAACTGATTCCGAAAACCCACGCTTAGATAGAATCAAGCGTTCAATCTCCAAGCAGTCAGAGAAACTAGATTTGGATGTTCGAATGGACCTTGAATTAGAAAGTCCTGTCTCAAAGGCAGCTTCCATGGTGGAACCGATGACATATTCACCAGGTCTGCATACCAAGTCCTGCGTGGCCACGCAGGAGCTATCAGAATTACCGAAGCCTTCTCCTGTTTGATCCTGGCTACTAGCCGGGGGAGAAGGGGAAGCGGTGTCGCCTTGGGATCCCTGGACCTGGACCCGTAACGTGGAACTTTGGAGTTCTGACGTGACGCCATCAGATCCAGATCTGGAATGCCCCATAGCTGGGTCAGCTGAGCAAAAACCTCCGGGTGGAGTTCCCACTCCCCCGGATGGAAAGTCTGCCGACTCAGATAATCCGCTTCCCAGTTGTCCACTCCTGGGATGTGACTTGCTGATAGATGGCAGGAGTGATCCTCTGCCCATTTGATGATCTTGGATACCTCCCTCATCGCCAGGGAACTCTTTGTTCCCCCCTGATGATTGATGTAAGCTACAGTCGTCATATTGTCCGACTGAAATCTGATGAATTTGGCCTCCGCTAGTTGAGGCCATGCCTGGAGCGCATTGAATATCGCTCTCAATTCCAAAGTGTTTATCAGGAGAAGAGATTCTTCCCGAGACCATAGACCCTGAGCCTTCAGGGACTCCCAGACCACGCCCCAGCCTAAGAGGCTGACGTCGGTCGTGACAATGATCCACTCCGGTCTTCGGAAACTCATTCCCTGAGACAGGTGATCCTGAGACAACCACCAGAGGAGTGAGTCTATGGTTTTCTGGTCCATCTGAATCTGGGGAGACAAATCTGCATAATCCCCATTCCATTGTTTGAGCATGCACAGTTGCAATGGTCTTAAATGAATTCGAGCAAAGGGAACCACGTCCATTGCCGCAACCATTAGTCCTATAACCTCCATACACTGAGCTATGGAGGGTTGAGGAATGGATTGAAGAACTCGACAAGTGTTCAAAAGTTTTAATTTCCTGACCTCCGTCAGAAAGATTTTCATTTCTACCGAGTCTATTATTGTTCCCAGGAAGGAACCCTTGTGAACGGGGACAGAGAACTTTTTTCTATGTTCACCTTCCACCCGTGAGACCTTAGAAAGGCTAGAACAATGTCCGTATGAGCCCTTGCTTTGTGAAAGGACGACGCCTGTATTAAAATGTCGTCTAGGTAAGGTGCTACTGCAATGCCCCTTGGCCTTAGCACCGCTAGAAGGGACCCTAGCACCTTTGTGAAAATTCTGGGAGCAGTGGCCAATCCGAAGGGAAGAGCCACGAACTGGTAATGCTTGTCCAGAAAGGCGAACCTCAGAAACTGATGGTGATCTTTGTGGATAGGAATATGCAAGTACGCATCCTTTAAGTCCACGGTAGTCATATATTGACCCTCCTGGATCATTGGTAAAATTGTCCGAATGGTTTCCATTTTGAATGATGGAACTCTGAGGAATTTGTTTAGGATCTTTAAATCCAGAATTGGCCTGAAAGTTCCTTCCTTTTTGGGAACTACAAACAGGTTTGAGTAAAATCCCAGTTCTTGTTCTGCTGTTGGAACTGGGTGTATCACTCCCATTTTTAAAAGGTCTTCTATGCAATGTAAGAATGCCTGTCTCTTTATCTGGTCTAAAGATAATCGAGACATGTAGAACCTTCCCCTTGAGGAAGATCCTTGAATTCTAGAAGATACCCCTGAGAGACAATTTCTAGTGCCCAGGGGTCCGGAACATCTCTTGCCCAGGCCTGAGCAAAGAGAGAAAGTCTGCCCCCTACTAGATCCGGTCCCGGATCGGGGGCTACCCCTTCATGCTGTCTTGGTAGCAGCAGCAGGCTTTTTGGCCTGTTTACCCTTGTTCCAGCCTTGCAATGGTTTCCATGCTGGTTTGGGTTGGGATGCGTTACCCCTCTTGCCTAGAGGCTGTAGAGGTAGAAGCCGGTCCGTTCCTGAAATTGCGAAAGGAACGAAAATTAGACTTATTTTTAGCTTTGAGAGGTCTATCCTGTGGAAGGGCATGTCCCTTTCCCCCAGTGATATCTGAAATAATTTCTTTCAACTCTGGCCCGAATAGGGTCTTACCCTTGAAAGGAATATTAAGCAATTTTGTTTTGGACGACACATCCGCCGACCATGATTTTAGCCAAAGCACTCTACGCGCCACTATTGCGAAACCAGAATTTTTCGCCGCTAATTTAGCTAACTGAAAAGCGGCATCTGTAATGAAAGAATTAGCCAACTTCAGGGCGTGAATTCTATCCATGACTTCATCATAAGAAGTCTCCTTCTGGAGCGAGTTTTCTAATTCCTCAAACCAAAAAGCAGCTGCAGTGGTTACAGGAATAATGCAAGAAATTGGTTGAAGAAGAAAACCTTGTTGAACAAAAATTTTCTTAAGTAAACCTTCTAATTTTTTATCCATAGGATCTTTGAAAGCGCAACTGTCTTCTATTGGTATAGTCGTGCGCTTAGCTAGCGTTGAAACTGCCCCCTCTACCTTAGGGACCGTCTGCCACGCGTCCCTTCTGGGGGTCAACAATGGGGAACATTTTCTTAAATATAGGAGGGGGAACAAAAGGTACACCTGGCTTCTCCCACTCCTTATTCACTATATCCGCCACCCTCTTAGGTATCGGAAACGCATCAGTGTGTACTGGGACCTCTAAGAATTTATCAATTTTACACAATTTTTATGGGACCACCAAAGGTTCACAATCATCAAGCGTAGCTAGGACCTCCTTAAGTAGGGCGCGGAGGTGTTCTAGCTTAAATTTAAATGCTATGGAATCAGGTTCTGCCTGCTGAGAAACTTTTCCTGTGTCAGAAATTTCTCCCTCAGACAGGACCTCCCTCACCGCCAAGTCAGATTGATGTGAGGGCACTACAGATAAATTATCCTCTGCGTCTGCTTGCTCATTTTCTGTATTTAAAACTGAGCAATCACGCTTCCTAGGAAAAGCTGGCAGTTTGGATAAAAATGCTGCGAGAGAATTATCCATTACTGCTGCTAACTGCTGCATAGTAATAGCAATTGGTGCGCTAGTTGTACTGGGCATCGCTTGCGCGGGCATAGCTGGTGTTGACACAGAAGGAGAGGATAGTGAGCTATCCTCACTACCTTCAGCTAAAGAATCATCTTGGGCTATATCTTTAAGTGTGATTGTATGGTCCTTAAGCTGTTTGGACGCTATGGCACACTTCACACATAAATTTAATGGGGGAACCACCTTGGCCTTTGAACATACAGAACATAGGTTATCTGAAGGGTCAGACATGTTTGACAGACTTAAACAGATCTTCAATGCAATAAAGATTATTTTTTACAAAACCGTTACTGTGTCTTTAAATAATAAAAGTGCACACTTTATTATTGAAACATCAAAAAACCACCAAATAAACATCCGATTTTAATGAAATTTTCACCACAGTGTCTTAATGCTTTGAAAAGATTGCACACAAATTTTCAGACCAATTAACCCCTTAATGCCCGAACCGGAGCTAATAACAGCAATTAACCGGTTAAACACACTACAGTACTATGCCACAGCTTCCACTGTGGCCTTTACCTTCCTTAGGGATTATTTTAGTAGGAAATAAGCCTCTCTGGAGTCTTTTCTGATGCCTCTGGACTCCCCACGTGAAGCTGCATGAACTGCCTAGGCAAAACAACTGCGCAATTGAGGCGCGAAAATGAGGCCTCCTCCCTCTTCATTCCAGAGTGGAGGGGCCTTTCTGACTAGATTAGGTGTCCAAATAAGTGCCAGGTGCAAATTAAACCCCAAAAGTGTTTTAAAGTCTGAAAAAACACCTTAATTATAGTGAAAAACATGCTAAAAAGCAATCGATTATGCCCACAAAAGTGTCAACCAGCATAGAGCCCTTAATATAAGCCCTAATCTTATACAGAGTCTAAGAAAAATGGCTTACCTATCCCAGAGGGGATTGCTGACAGTCTTCTAGCATTACTAGGTCTTGTTAGAAAAAATGACTGATCATACCTGAAGCAGTTAAGCCTGCAAACTGTTCCCCCCAACTGAAGTTCTCTGGTTTCAACAGTCCTGCGTGGGAACAGCAATGGATTTTAGTTACTGGTGCTAAAATCATATTCCTCTCGGCAGAAATCTTCATCACTTTCTGCTGCAGAGTAAATAGTACAAGCCGGCACTATTTTAAAATAACAAACTCTTGATAGAAGAATAAAAAACTACAACTAAACACCACATACTCTTTACCACCCCCGTGGAGATGCTACTAGTTAGAGCGGCAAAGAGAATGACTGGGGGGGCGGAGCCTGAGGGGAGCTATATGGACAGCTTTGCTGTGTGCTCTCTTTGCCACTTCCTGTAGGGATTGAGAATATCCCACAAGTAAGGATGAAGCCGTGGACCGGATACACCAATGTAGGAGAAAGTAATATTTTCATTGAAAAAAGTTTTATTTAAAAAAAATTCAGGCATCACTGTGCACATATCGAGGAGTACTTCCAAAGTATTAAACTTCATAAGCATGAGTTTACCATCACTTTAAGGCTGTCAGAGTCTAAATGCGTCAGGCAAGCCGCCTGGCATATCTGTGTTATTTTAATTCAAAACATGGGAGCCATTTTTAATGTTTTTTTTAATTAAAGCATTGAATATTTTAGCAGCACCCTATTTTTTGTCCTAATGTATCCCTTTAAGTGGAAGCTGTATATTTTCATTGTAAACACACAATACTTTTTTCAAAGACTAAAAACCATATTGATTAGTTAAAGTTTACAGTAGGAAATGCTGATCTAGAAACTTTTGGCACTTCATCAAAATTGAAGCCACTCATACTTGACTCACTGAAAATATAAGAGTCCTCCACATTTAAATAGTTTGAAATGACTGCAACAATCAATATTGCCCTATGACCTCTATTTGAAATTTCATCTTCACAGCATATCACTTTCCTTCTAAATTTTATTTAATCCATTAATACATCTGAACATTTTCCTATAATATATATTCATTTTAGTATATCAACTTTGAATTGCTATTTGAATTCTCATTTCTTTACTGAAGACATCTGAGTAGTTTATGGCTACAAGCTTTCAAAGTTGTGAAGTCCGTTCATCAAGCAAATGGTTGACAAATGAAAATAAAATAGTGCAGCATATTTATACAGAATATAAAGAAGCAGTATATATTTTACAGCTGGTGCCTAAATGACTGTGAACAGAATATAAAGCAGCAATGTCCAACCTTGTGAATAAAGACTAAAACAGAAACACAGACATGACTAAGGACCTAGTATAGGTCTGAAACATTGTTTTTTGTGTGGACCATGGTACAATAAAGGTCATTTTATGAAATCTGCCAAGTCTGGAGTACCTTTATGCAAGAACTTTTGAATAAAGAGGCCAGATTGATACAATTTAATTATCACTTGGATGAAGAATGGCTGAAGAACACATTTTACAAATGAACTATTAATCAAAATTAAATATGCATCTCTATAACCAATATTAATATCATATACCATGGGCGCGATAAAATATACGGCACAGGTTTCGGCACAAGTGTGGGAACCTACGCTGTCCGTAATTTCACCTCACACATCGGGGTATTACATAAACCCCGCCGGCAGTTCAGAAAGTGCCATAAGTCTGATAAACTAGCGATGTTCAAAAATGAGCGTAAATACAAATTTCTGGAGTCGCTAGTGACTTACAGCACTTTAGAAACAGCCGACGCCTAAGAAAAGTAAATAAAATAACAAATCTCCCATAAAAGTCTAACACGCCTCCCAAAAATAAGCCTGATACGTAAAACCCCTATATCCACAATCCCCCCTTCTCATTACTAATATTAAATGTATTAACCCCTAGACCGACAACCCCCCCACAACGCAATATGCCTATTTAAACTATTAACCCCTAAATCCATCATCAAAACCCACACCGCAAGTAATAACTAAATTATTAACCCCTAAATCCGCCAACCCCAACATCACAAACTACCTATTAAAACTATTAACCCCTAATCCGCCATTAACCCACAACGCAATAAACCTAATCAAGTATTAACCCCTAAACCACCATAGCTCACAATGCAATAAACCTAACCCCTAACCTAACCCCCCCTAACCTAACCCCCCCTAAATAAACTAAAATTAGCTAATTTACAAAATACTAAAGTTACCATTAAATATAAAAATATTTACACTACTTCTAAAATACAAATAAACTAATTATAAATTAAAGGGGCAGTCTAATCCAAATTCAGGAGTAGACTGTCCCTTTAAGCAAGAATTACAGAAAATAAAAAAATCTAAGATTACAGAAAATAAAAAATAAAATTACAAAAGTTTAAATAAAGTACACCTAATCCCTATGAAAATAAAAAAGCCCCCCCCAAATAAAAACACCCCCTAATCTAATCAACTACCAGTAGCCCTTAAAAGGACTTTTTGCAGGGCATTGCCCCAAGATAATCAGCTCTTTTGCACAAAAAATACACACAGCCCCCCCTACCAGTAAAACCCCCCCACCCACCAAACCACCCCCAAAAAAAATACTAACACTAAAAACGCTAAACTACCCATTGCCCTGAAAAGGGCATTTGTTGGGCATTGCCCTTAAAAGGGCATTCAGCTCTTTTGCTGCCCACCCTATCTAAATAAAATAAATCCCACCCAAAACCCCTTAAAAAACCCTAAGTCTAACCCCCAAGTGGTCCTCACCTGTCCTGAAGTTCAGCGGAGAAGGTCCTGTTCCAGGCGGTGAAGTCTTCTTCCAAGCGGCGACCTCTTCTTTCTTCCAGGAACCAGCCGGCGCAGAGCGGAGGGCGGAGTTGAAGACCGGCGGCGCTGGAACTGAAGACCGGCGACCGTGGAGCCATGGAGCGTGGAGGATCCTCTTCATACGATCTCCGCCGTACACTGAATAGGAATTCAAGGTACGCGATTAAAAATGGCGTCCCTTGAATTCCTATTGGCTGATTTGAGCCTTCAAATTCAAATCATCCAATCAGATGAGAGCTACTGAAATCCTATTAGCTGTTCAAATCAGCCAATAGGATAAGAGCTACTGAAAGTCTTATTTAGTCTTACACTAAAAAATGTTCTATTGTGTAAATTATAATGAGTAAAATATATCTTTTTTTTTTTTTTTACCTGAAAAAAGATAAATAAAGCTGCTTCTGTTTAAAGCGAAACTAACAAGAAATTTACATTGAATATTTTGGTATTCATTGCTCTTAATAGCTGATACCAACAACTCCCTCAGCTATATTGATGATAAGGGACAAACCTCAACAAGTCTGACAAGAAAATATGGACTCAATTAGCTAACAAAAAACATACAATTTAAAAATAAAGCTAATACAATTTGAATTCCTTGTTTTAGAGGAGATTAGAGAAACTCTAGGTACAATGCCCTTTAAGGAATACATTAACAGAACTTATTTGCTGTATTTTCCAACTAGATAAAAAAATGTGTTGATCCTTGTCATGAGGTTTAATCCCTCTGTCAGATGTTAGATTCACTAAATTATGTTTTTGTCAGGTGTCCATGACAGCTTTTGTGCACGTTTTGCATGAGGAGTATCAGGTTCACAACCTCATTTCCCTGAATCGACTCCTCATGACATCATTTCATTTTTGCTTTGGATTATTTTACTCTTTCTTAAAACTTCAACCCATTCCTTGCGTTTTTCTTTGAATTACTAAGATGTAAAAATGCAAAATATAAAGTATAATTATATAAATATAAAGTATAAACATATAATTTGCAAAATTTAAGTGTCTTCTCTTATTCTTGAAATTTTGTTCTTGATTTCACTGATTTTTACTTTCAGCTATGGATTCAACTATAAAGAGAAATTGTGACATATTTATCTGGTTATAATATTTTGCTTACTACAGTTCTTTGCAATAAGGTTAGTAGCTTAGCGTTCAAATTGTTGACACTTTGGGCTCCATTACATATGCGGCGTCGCCCGCAAAAGCCGGTGATGCCGGTTTTTGCGCTGTTTTGGTATCCTATATACAGCGCCGCATATAAATGCAGCACATATATTTCACCCGTCGCTCGCAATTTTTACTCCTAGAAGCTAACATGGGACCGCGTCGCAAATCGGTATCCAATATTCAGCGCAAGGACTTATGTGGCGAAAATGGAGAAATCTTACTCCATTTTCACCTTGCCACACATGGCAGCCGCAGCAAGCCTTGCACAGAGTATGGGAGCACCGTAACTCCTGGAAATGCCTTAAAAAATAAACTAACACCTAACGCATGCGCAATATCTATCTACCTGTCAACCGTAATCCCCCACCGCAATAAATAATAAAGTGTATTACCCCTATATCCGCAATCAAACCCACACCGAAAGTTATAACTAAATTATTAACCCCTAAATCCGCCAACCCCAACATCGCAAACTACCTATTAAAACTATTAACCCCTAATCCGCTATTAACCCACAATGCAAACTACCTATTAAAGAAGGGGTTGTTTCTATTTTGGGGTGTTTTTTTATTTTGTAGGGATTAGGTACTGTATAATTTTTTAAAATTTTGCAATTTTTTTTTTTAATTTTATGTAATCTTAGATTTTTTGATTTTCTGTAATTATATCTTAAAGGGACAGTCTACATCAGAATTTTAATTTTGACTAGACTGTCCCTTTAATTTATACTTAGTTTATTTTTATTTTTAAAGTAGTGTTAGTTTTTTTATTTTAATAGTAACTTTAGTATTTTGTAATTTAGGTAATTTGGGTACATTTAGGGGGGTGTTAGGTTAGGGGGCTTAGTAATTTATTTATTTGCGTTGTGGGCTTTGGCGGTTTAGGGGTTAATACTTTAATAGGTAGTTTGCATTGTGGGTTAATGGCGGATTAGGGGTTAATAGTTTTAATAGGTAGTTTGCAATGTTGGGGTTGGCGGATTTAGGGGTTAATAATTTAGCTATTACTTGTGGTGTGGGTTTGATGGCAGATATAGGGGTTAATAGTTTAATTAGGCATATTGCATTGTGGGGGGTTGTCGGTTTAGGGGTTATTACATTTATTAGGAATAGGGAATAGTGACCAAGCGCTAAGATATTCCCTAAGCTGTACACAGACAGAGGGCCTAACCAACCCCCAAAGAGACAAAATAGCAATAAGGATAGTGAGTACAGCGCCAAAAGAGGCCAAGGGAAAAATATAAACACCAAGAGTAGTCTGTTAAAAATGGTGGTCTAAACAGATAAAAATGAGTAATTTATTACCAGGGAGATGAATGCTAAATCCCTATAAACACATGAACACTGAAATTAGACAATAAAAGACTAGACAATAAAAAACTACTTTGCACTTTGCACATACTCACTTTACATACACTTTCACTGTAGAGGTTATATCTAGCCCTCATGGATCCATGGATCTAATGTTAGCTACTTTTATTTGATATTTATCGTGAGCTGCTTTGCCAGTTTTTTACTGTCTAGTCTTTTATTGTCTAATTTTAGTGCTCATGTGTTTATAGGGATTTAGCATTCATTTCCCTGGTAATAAATTACTCATTTTTATCTGTTTAGACCACCATTTTTAACAGACTACTCTTGGTGTTTATATTTTTCCCTTGGCCTCTTTTGGCGCTGTACTCACTATACTTATTGTTATTACATGTATTATTAGTTGTGAGAGAGGGGATTGCGGATGTAGAGGTTTTACGCGTCGGGCTTATTTTTGGGAGGCGTGTAAGACTTTTACGGGAGATTATATATTTTTTTTGCTTTTCTTAGGAGCCTGCAGTTTCTAAAGTGCCATAAGTCACTAGCGACTCCAGAAATTTGTATTTACGCTCATTTCTGGACATTGCTAGTTTATCCGACTTACGGCACTTTATGAACTGCCGGCGGGGTTTATGGGATACCCTGATGTGCGAGGTGAAATTACGGGCGGCGCGGGTTTGCAATGCTTCCGCCGAAGCATGCGTCATATATGTAATCTTGCCCTTTATGGTAATTTTAGGTTCAGAAATCAACTGTACAAATTAAAACAGAAGTGTTTGAGTTTTACCTCATTTAGCATATATACATTAATTCCACAAATAATCTTCAATTCCTAATAATGGATTTCACTTAAAACCACTTTTTTTTTTAAATAAGTGCGCATGTGTGTATAGGAATACTCTGATAAACTAAGAAATAAATATGTCATTCATTTAAATTAAATATATGTAGAGTACTTTCTCTCCTTCACATGATTTCTATCAGCAACCTAGGTTGATACATTTTATTTATATTGTTTCTTTATGCTTGAGATTTTTACTTAATGTTTTTTAATTCCAATCATCTTTATTGAGATATTATAGGATACAGTTAAAAGTAAGTACATAGATAATGTAGTATATTTTAATTCAATATGATACAGGTCAATAATACAGCAAAGTATCAATCAGTATCCGTGTGAACAATAATAACATTTTTTTAGGTTACAATAAGGTTTCTAGGAGATGCTTTGCAAAGTTACCACATTTACAGAGTTGACTATGTATATAATTTACAAAGAGTTCATTCAAACTTATAGGGTGTGAAGGAATTTCTTGTGTCTGACCACATAATATAGGGTTAGGCTCCTTTCGACTATAAATGAAATGCAAATGTAATTGTGAGGAATAAGCATTATCTAAAGATGGTAAGGAGCTACTATGGAATTATCTAAAAGATTTCGGATTCCAGACAATTAATACCAAAACAAATGCAAATAGTTAACTAAACAACTGGGTTGCTAGTCTATTATCTGGGTCATTTGTGCGAGTCTGAAGAAGACCAAATCTCTAGGATTATTTCATAAATATAAATTTATTTAGATCATAGATAATGATTGCTTTCTAGTGTTAAAGGGACATGAAACCCAACATTTTTCTTTCATGATTTAGGTAGAACATACAAATTTAAACAACTTTCCAGTTCACTTCTATTATCTAATTTCTTTCATTCTCTTGGTATCATTTGTTGAAGGAGCAGCAGTGCTCTACTGGTTTCTAACTGAATACAGGGGTGAGCCAATTACAATTTGTATATATATTTTTAGGGGTTACTACCCACTCAGGAGGGAGATGCAGCGGCCCACCATTAGGTCCAAGAAGGATTGCACACAGACCTCCCAGGAGAGGCAGATGAGTGAAGATAACAACATCGTCATTAACCTTAGCTCCCATATGTTAACTGATAGTGAGAAATCTCTCTTAAATAGAGGTCTGTTATTTGTCCCCAGCTGTAATCTAGGTGTGTTAGATTTTTTGATCGATATGCACAGAATACAAAGAAATTTAAAAACTAAGGAACATTTCCAATCCACTTCAAATGCACAACCACAAGGTTTTAAGATCACTAAAAAAGATAACCATTTTGACCCAATTAATTTCAGTGCAGGCATTAAAACCTATATCCGAATGGTACAGAATGACATTTATGATTCCAACAAAGGTAAAAAATGGAAAGATAATCTCAATAAAATTGAGAGAGAAGCGATTAAAACCCTCAGGAATGACACCACCCTTATTATCTGCCCAGCGGATTAGGGAGGAGCTATTGTCTTACTTGATTATGAATTTTATAGACAAGACATTATGCGCCAACTTAATGAGCAAGGGACTTACTAGAAATTGTACTTTGATCATACTTATAAATTTAAGAAACAGCTTGATAACCTGATCAGATTTGGCTTTGAACAAGGTTTCCTTATTGATAAACTAAGAGATTCTATGATTGCTAAATACCCTAAAATTCCCATCCTGTATACAATACCAAAAATACATAAGTCCCTTACGGAACCCCCGGGTCGCACCATTGTTTCCGCCAGGGATTCTATTCTCCAACCGGTGGCACAATTTTTAGATTATCTTTTCCAACCAGTTGTCAAAACGGATAGATCTTACTTATTAGATACCAATGACCTACTACGTAAAATGAAACAGATCAATGTCATGGAGGATGATTTGTTGGTAACACTTGATGTGAATAATATGTATACCATCATCCCCCATGACATTGGCCTGGCAGCTGTCAGAGAGACACTCAGATTGACTGATAAATGCACTGGTCCTCCTATAGACTATATCATTGAACTCTTGGAATTTTGTTAAAAAAATAATTATTTCAAATTCGAAAAGACATTCTTTCTCCAAAAAATAAACAAGTTTATTAGTTGCATTCATATTTTTAGGTATACTATGTCCCATTTTCAGTAGGCAACTGATTAGTGTGATACATGCATTGTGTCCTTTAAACATGCCCCACTTCAGGTCTAGTTTGGGGATCCTGTGACACGGAGGGTTAGTTTCAAAGCCCCACTGCGGGTACTGAATTGGGATGTCACTTCCTGGACACTACCGGCGTTGTTTTTTTGGTATTTACCTCAGCATATTCAATTTCCCTTTTATGTTTTGTATTCTGTGAGGTGTGTATTGGTGGTAATTATTGGGATATTGAAGTTTCTTCATTGATATGTATACATGTTTTGTAACGCTGGAATGGAAGTGGTTTGATGTTCCACTTCCGGTTTGACAAATTGAGCTGACAATGTGTGTAATCGTTTGGTGCTTTTTTCCACAGGTATTGAGGCATTGTGTGATTTCACTTTTTTATCTGATGAAACAACCCTTGGAGGTTGAGAAACGCGTCATAAGTATTAAAAGTCATTTTTATTTGAAGTTGTCTGTGTTGTGGTTTATCAATACCAACTGAACAACACACAAAAGATTACACCTTTGCAGCACCTGGAGTCCAGACAACAGGAGATACACACAAAGTTGCAACCAGGACAAGTGCCTTTGGAGCTTGACTTCCACAGTGTACTAGCCACTGTTAAGTGCTAGCCTGCTCTTTTGCACTGGTCACAGCACAGTGCCACACCATTTGGTAAGCATAATACTTACTCTTATCTGTACCTGCATTCCAGACGGTATCACGCTATTGTGGCGCCCTCTCTCTACTCTTTTTTAACAGTTGTTCCACACTCTCTGGGATCAAGAGGAGCAGCCTGTCTCACCATACCCATTAGGAGGATATCCATATCCCTTTAATTTACCATCAGCTTATGGACACTAAACAGGACTAATACGGTAGATCTGATCTACTATATTTAAAGTGTATTACCTTGTTTTATATTGAATATTGTTTTTTTTCTTTAAACATCAGCGCTCTTTTATATCCCTTCATTGGGATATGTTCATGCCCCACTTCAGGTCTAGTTTGGGGATCCTGTGACACAGAGGGTTAGTTTCAAAGCCCCACTGCGGGTACTGAATTGGGATGTCACTTCCTGGACACTACCGGCGTCGTTTTTTTGGTATTTACCTCAGCATATTTAATTTCCCTTTTATGTTTTGTATTCTGTGAGGTGTGTATTGGTGGTAATTATTGGGATATTGAAGTTGCTTCATTGATATGTATACATGTTTTGTAACGCTGGAATGGAAGTGGTTTGATGTTCCACTTCCGGTTTGACAAATTGAGCTGACAATGTGTGTAATTGTTTGGTGCTTTTTTCCACAGGTATTGAGGCATTGTGTGTTATTGTTTGGCACTATTTAAGAGTGAGATGTACACTATTTTGTTGTTCTGAAGAAGGGGAGAAAACATCCCCAAAAAGTTGATTAAGAATCCTGAGACTTCACTGTTGATTTGTTTGGTATAATATTGGAGTGCAAGTTCAGGTGGTTGATCCAGGAGGGAGGATTCTGATATTGAGTTTATATATATATATATATATATATATATATATATATATATATATACAGCCACCAATCAGCAGCTAGAATCTATGTTATTTGCTGTTCCTGAGCTTTTCTAGATAAACCTTTCAGCAAATGATAAGAGAAGGAAGTAAATTAAATAATAGAAGCAAATTGGAAAAAAATTGTATGCTCTGTCTAAATCATGAATGTCTATTTATGACTTTACTGTCCCTTTAAGTGTGATTAACTTGTTTTTTTCCAATCTGAGACAGATGGTACTTTAGGTATTTTACAAGTTGTAGGTATACAGTTCCACCAAATGTGAAATATAGAACCTGTTTCTCCACATTCTCTCCAGCAAAGATCTGTAGCCCCAGGAAAGATATGTTTCAAACATTGTTGAGTTAAAGGGATACTAAACCCAATTTTTTTCTTTCATGATTCAGATAGATCATGCAATTTTAAGCAAATTCTTAATTTACTCTTTTTTATCAATTAAAAATTGATTGATTAATTAAAAAAGAAGGCATATTTTTGTTTCAGACCCTGGACAGCAGTTGTTTATTGGTGCTGTCCAATCAGCAAGCACAACCTAAAAATGGTCCGGCTTCTAAACTTACATTATTGCTTTTCAAATAAGGATAGCAAGACAATTAAGAAAAATAGAGTGAATTAGAAGAATAGGAATGAATTAGAAAGTTGCTAAAAATTGCATGCTCTATCTGAATAATGATAGAAATTTTTTTTGGGTTCAGTGTCCCTTTAAATACAAGGCATTAACAGCTTATAGTTAGTTTCAATTATATTCACAGAAACTGAAGATTTAGTTGTAGTAAAGCAAACTTTCTTCCATTGTTTAACTGAAAGAGTGTACAGAAGCTATTTATACCAGGCGCTAACATAACTAGGAAGACCTTTTGTAAGGGAATTGAACACTAACTGGTAGAGATAGCCTATGCCTAACACAGACGTTCAAAAGGGGTTAAATTCCTAATCAGTTGAGCTTTAGTTTTATTTTTAAAAATGTAATGGTTTAGTTGAAAGTATCTTAGCCAGGAATGAAAGTAATTGTCTCCAAGCTCAGCTATGAAATCTTTGGTTTTAGCCTGAAATATTCCACTACTAGATGCATTGGTATAAGCGAAAGAATACCTAGAGCTATCCTGTGGTGTATGTAACAGACCTGGTGCAAAGCTACGATTGGAAGAATCAGTATTAAAGGTGACGGCTGAAGTAGCGATAATAGAATGTGATCGAAGTATCCCAGTCCAAATCCTAAATGTTTCTTGTATCATAGGATATAGGCATATAGATGAAGTCTTAAGGGGGAAGAGAGCCAGCAGTGACTACCCAGCAGGGTAATGTTAGTTAAAGGAGCAGTAAATACAGTAGATTTGCATAAACAACAGATGCATGATTAAAAGACAATCCAACAGCAATTAGTCTGAACTTAAAATAAGTAGAAGATTTTTTTTGACAAATTTCAAAGTTATGTTTATTTCTACAACCCATGTATCATGTGACAACTATCAGCCAATCACAAATGCATATACCTGTATTCTGTGAATTCTTGCACATGATGACTCAAAAAGTGTAAGTATAACAAGATTGTGAACATTTTGTCAATGGAAGTAAATTGGAAAGTTGTTTAAAATGACATGCTCAGAATGAATCATTAAAGTTTGAATTTTGACTTGAGTGTCCCTTTAAAGGGACAGTCTAGTCAACATTAAACTTTCATGATTCAGATAGGACATGAAATTTTAAACAACTTTCCAATTGACTTTTATCATTAAGTTTGCTTTGTTTCCTTGGTGGTATTTTTGAAAAGCTAAACCTAGGTAGGCTCAAACTGATTTCTAAACAGTTGAAAACCGCCTCTTAGCTCAGAGCATTTTGAAAGTTTTTCACGGTTAGACAGTACTAGTTCATGTGTGTCATATAGATAACATTGTGCTCACTCTCATGGAGTTATTTAGGAGTCTGCACTGATTGACTAAACAGCAGGTCTGTCAAAAGCACTTAAGGGGGCAGTCTGCAGAAGCTTAGATACAAGGTAATCACCGAGGTAAAACAAATATTAATATAACTTTGTTGGTTATGCAAAACTGGGGAATGGGTAATAAAGGGATTATCTATATTTAAAAAAATAATAATATTCTGGTGTAGACTGTAAATTGAACCCACCTTACTTCCTTGTCTACACCATTTAATGACTCGTTGGAGAAATGCTTGAGGTTTTTATTGCATAATTAATGAATACTATGACTTACTATCATGCTTGTATTGTTATAATAAGCTATAGAGAACACAAAAAAAATCTATTTCATTAAACATGGTAATCTTGCATTTCTTAAATGGACAGTAAAGTCAAAATGAAATGTTAATGATTCAGATGCAAGCAACTTTAAAGAACTTTCCCATTTATGTTTATTGTCAGCTTTGCTTTCTTCTCTTTGTAGCCTTTGTTGAAGAGTAAATCTAGGTAGGCTAATAGGAGCTTAGAAGTGTGCACGTGTCAATAGCATTCTATGGCAGCAGTGTTTGTAACTATGTATAACATTGCTATATACAATGTTGCAAATACTGCTACCGGATGGCTAAAGACACGTGCACGCTCCTGAGCTCTCCTAGTTTTACTCTTTAACTAAGAGTATAAAGGAACTAAGCAAACTTGATAATATCAGTAAATTGAAAAGTTGTTTAAAATGCCATGCTCCATCCAATCCCTTTAAAGGGACATAAAACCTGGTTTTCAAACTAGTGCACAGGTGAAATAATCCGATGATTAGTAAACCTGGTTATTCCACCTGCTTTCATCCAAAGTAATCCTGAAAGTCTGTCCTGTTAGGGAGGCCTGAGGACAGGTATGAAAACCAGTGAGGTAGAGAATACAGTTTTAAACAACTTTCCAATTTACTTATTTTATCTAATTTAGTTCTCTTTGTATCTTTTGCTGAAAAATATACCTCTGGGTAGGCTCAGGAACTGGGAGCTAGCTGCTGATTGGTGGCTACACGTATATGCATCTTGTGATTGGCTTACTGTGTTCAGCTAGCTCCCAGTAGTGCATTGCTGTTCCTTCAAGAAAGCATATAGAAGTAAATTGCAAAGTTGTTTACAAATGTATGCTCTATCTGAATAATGAAAGAAAAAGTTTGTGTTTCATGTCCCTTTAACTTTAATTTTGACTCTTCTGTATCTTTAATACAAATATTCTCCCCTACCAATTTATACTACTAAGGTGTCCTGTTAAAACTATAATTATAGTATACTCCAGTATGCTTTTAACAGAAATTCCTCTCCAACCACATAAACATCTGTGCATATCCTGTTTGTGTTGAGATTACTTATGTTAATGTTATTGTCCTCAGAATTTCCAGTATAAGACATTTATTCAAGTTAAGAGACCTGTTATTTACATGTCCACGAGCCACTGTGATATCTCTTGACAAGCACAAGATTCCAGACTTTCTATAGGCAAACATACCAAGCTAAAATATAGTCCAGATGTAAACTTTACAACTGATAGAAACACAAATATAACAATTTACTTTATTTTTCTTACTAAAGGAACATTAAAGTTGTTTTTTTTGTATGTTTCTGAGTTGTGTCACTGTCCACCAATGAGCAGTGGGCAGTTCTGCTTTTCAGCCAGGGATAAATCAGCCATAAAACAGATATGAAACCACAATTTGTACTTTAAAGGGAAGCATATACTAATTTTCATATAACTGCATGTAATAGACACTACTATAAAGAAGAATATTCACAGATACTGATCTAAAAATCCAGTATAAAAACTTAAACTTACTTGGAAGCTCCCAGTTTAGCAATGTTAATGAGATTAGGCTGGGACACCCAGTGAAAGGGGCTGGGAACACAATAAGAGCAGACACTTCCCCCTCCCCCCCTTCCCTGCATATGATAGACAGTAACATAAACAGGAGTCTGTAAATGCATGTATACATCTGACACTGTGGGGCTGAACATCATCATAATATTATTGAGATAAGCAAAACTATACATTGTTACAAAAACACTCCCAGATGGGCTATATAAATAGATCATCTACAAAACATTTAAGCAAAGAAAAATGTAGTGTACAATGTCCCTATAATTATTCAGACAGATCATACAATTATAAACAACTATCTAATTTATTCCTATTATCCAATTTGCTTCATTTGTTTGGTATCCTTTGTTGAAGGAGCAGCAATGCACTACTGATAGCTAGCCGAACACATCATGTGAGCCAATGACAAGTGGCATTAAAGGCGCAGCCACCAAGTAGCAGCTAGCTTTCATAGGTTCATTGCTGCTCCTGAGCCTACCTACGTAACGGCTAGATTTAGAGTTTTGTCGGTAAGGACCCGAAAAGCTAACGCCGGCTTTTTTCTGGCCGCACCATAAAAATAACTCTGGTATTGAGAGTCCACATAAAGGCTGCGTTAGGCTCCAAAAAAGGAGCGTAGAGCATATTTAACGCAGCTTCAACTCTCGATACCAGAGTTGCTTACGCAAGCGGCCAGCCTCAAAAACGTGCTTGTGCACGATTCCCCCATAGGAAACAATGGGGCTGTTTGAGCTTAAAAAAACACCTGCAAAAAAGCTGCGTTCAGCTCCTAACGCAGCCCCATTGTTGTCTATGGGGAAACACTTCCTACGTCTGCACCTAACACTCTAACATGTACCCCGAGTCTAAACACCCCTAACCTTACACTTATTAACCCCTATTCTGCCGCCCCCGCTATCGCTGACCCCTGCATATTATTATTAACCCCTAATCTGCCGCTCCGTAAACCGCCGCTACTTACATTATCCTTATGTACCCCTAATCTTCTGCCCCTAACACCGCCGACCCCTATATTATATTTATTAACCCCTAATCTGCCCCCCACAACGTCGCCTCCACCTGCCTACACTTATTAAAGGGACATGAAACCCAAATTTTGTCTTTCATGATTTAGAAAGAGCATACAATTATAAACAACTTTCTAATTTACTTCTATTATCTATTTTGCTTCATTCTCTTAATATTCTTTGCTGAAAAGCATATCTAGATATGCTTAGTAGCTGCTGATTGGTAGCTGCACATAGATGCCTCCTGTGATTGGTTCACCATGTGCATTGCTATTTCTTCATTAAAGTATATCTAAAGAATGAAGCAAATTAGGTAATAGAAGTAAATTGGAATGTTGTTTAAAATTGTATTCTCTACCTTAATCATGAAAGAAAATGTTTGGGTATAGTGTCCCTTTAACCCCTAATCTGCCGAGCGGACCGCACCGCTATCATAATAAAGTTATTAACCCCTAATCCGCCTCAGTAACCCTATAATAAATAGTATTAACCCCTAATCTGCCCTCCCTAACATCGCCGACAACTAACTTCAATTATTAACCCCTAATCTGCCGACCGGAGCTCACCGCTATTCTAATAAATGTATTAACCCCTAAAGCTAAGTCTAACCCTAACACTAACACCCCCCTAACTTAAATATAATTTAAATCTAACGAAATTAATTAACTCTTATTAAATAAATTATTCCTATTTAAAGCTAAATACTTACCTGTAAAATAAATCATAATATAGCTACAATATAAATTATAATGATATTATAGCTATTTTAGGATTAATATTTATTTTACAGGTAACTTTGTATTTATTTTAACCAGGTACAATAGCTATTAAATAGTTAAGAACTATTTAATAGCTAAAATAGTTAAAATAATTACAAATTTACCTGTAAAATAAATCCTAACCTAAGTTACAATTAAACCTAACACTACACTATCAATAAATTAATTAAATACAATACCTACAAATAACTACAATGAAATAAACTAACTAAAGTACAAAACATAAAAAAGAACTAAGTTACAAAAAATAAAAAAATATTTACAAACATAAAAATATTACAACAATTTTAAACTAATTACACCTACTCTAAGCCCCCTAATAAAATAACAAAGCCCCCCAAAATAAAAAAATGCCCTACCCTATTCTAGATTACTAAAGTTCAAAGCTCTTTTACCTTACCAGCCCTGAACAGGGCCCTTTGCGGGGCATGCCCCAAGAAGTTCAGCTCTTTTGCCTGTAAAAAAAAACATACAAACATTACAACCCACCACCCACATACCCCTAATCTAACCCAAACCCCCCTTAAATAAACCTAACACTAAGCCCCTGAAGATCTCCCTACCTTGTCTTCACCTCACCGGGTTCAGCGATCGGTCCAGAAGAGGGTCCGAAGTCTTGATCCAAGCGGAGCAAGAAGAGGTCCTCTATCTGGTAGAAGTCTTCATCCAAGCGGGGCAGAAGAGGTCTTCCATCCGATTGAAGTCTTCATCCAAGCGGGATCTTCTATCGTCATCCATCCGGAGCAGAGCGGCAGGATCCTGAAGACCTCCGACGCGGAACATCCATCCTGGCCGACGACTGAACGGCGAATGACGGTTCCTTTAAATGACGTCATCCAAGATGGCGTCCCTCGAATTCCGATTGGCTGATAGGATTCTAACAGCCAATCGGAATTAAGGTAGGAATATTCTGATTGGCTGATGGAATCAGCCAATCAGAATCAAGTTCAATCCGATTGGCTGATCCAATCAGCCAATCAGAGTGAACTTGATTCTGATTGGCTGATTCCATCAGCCAGTCAGAATATTCCTACCTTAATTCCGATTGGCTGATAGAATCCTATCAGCCAATCGGAATTCGAGGGACGCCATCTTGGATGACGTCCCTTAAAGGAACCGTCATTCTTCAGTTGGACGTCGCCGGATGAAGATGGGTCCGTGGTGGAGGTCTTCAGGATGGAGCCAGTCCTCATCAGATGAAGATAGAAGATGCCGCTTGGAAGAAGATGGTTGCCGGTCCGGATCTACTCTTCTTCCCGGATAGGATGAAGACTTTGGACCCTCTTCTGGACTTCTTCAGCCATCGGATGATGGATGTCTAGCCCCCTCTTGGGTTGGATGAAGATATCGGAGCCAGGACGGATCGGTGAACCTGGTATGGTGAAGACAAGGTAGGATGATCTTCAGGGGCTTAGTGTTAGGTTTATTTAAGGGGGGTTTGGGTTAGATTAGGGGTATGTGGGTGGTGGGTAGTAATGTTGGGGGGGGTATTGTATGTTTTTTTTTACAGGCAAAAGAGCTGAACTTCTTGGGGCATGCCCCGCAAAGGGCCCTGTTCAGGGCTGGTAAGGTAAAAGAGCTTTGAACTTTAGTAATTTAGAATAGGGTAGGGCATTTTTTTATTTTGGGGGGCTTTGTTATTTTATTAGGGGGCTTAGAGTAGGTGTAATTAGTTTAAAATTGTTGTAATATTTTTCTTATGTTTGTAAATATTTTTTTATTTTTTGTAACTTAGTTCTTTTTTATTTTTTGTACTTTAGTTAGTTTATTTCATTGTAGTTATTTGTAGGTATTGTATTTAATTTATTTATTGATAGTGTAGTGTTAGGTTTAATTGTAGGTAATTGTAGGTATTTTATTTAATTAATTTATTGATAGTGTAGTGTTAGGTTTAATTGTAACTTAGGTTAGGATTTATTTTACAGGTAAATTTGTAATTATTTTAACTATTTTAGCTATTAAATAGTTCTTAACTATTTAATAGCTATTGTGCCTGGTTAAAATAAATACAAAGTTACCTGTAAAATAAATATTAATCCTAAAATAGCTATAATATAATTATAATTTATGTTGTAGCTATATTAGGATTTATTTTACAGGTAAGTATTTAGCTTTAAATAGGAATAATTTATTTAATAAGAGTTAATTTCGTTAGATTAAAATGATATTTAACTTAGGGGGGTGTTAGTGTTAGGGTTAGACTTAGCTTTAGGGGTTAATACATTTATTAGAATAGCGGCGAGATTCGGTCGGCAGATTAGGGGTTAATAATTGAAGTTAGGTGTCGGCGATGTTAGGGAGGGCAGGTTAGGGGTTAATAAATATAATATAGGGGTCGGCGGTGTTAGGGGCAGCAGATTAGGGGTACATAGCTATAATGTAGCTGGCGGCTCTTTGCGGTCGGCAGATTAGGGGTTAATTATTGTAGGTAGGTGGTGGCGGCGACGTTGTGGGGGGCAGGTTAGGGGTTAATAAATATAATATAGGGGTCGGCGATGTTAGGGCAGCAGATTAGGGGTACATAGGGATAATGTAGCTGGCGGCGGCGTGCGGACGGCAGATTAGGGGTTAATAAGTGTAGGTAGCTGGCGGCGACATTGTGGGGGGCAGATTAGGGGTTAATAAATATAATATAGGGGTCGGCGGTGTTAGGGGCAGCAGATTAGGGGTTCATAAGTATAACGTAGGTGGTGGTCGGCAGATTAGGGGTTAAAAAAATTTAATCGAGTGGCGGCGATGTGGGGGGGGCTCGGTTTAGGGGTACATAGGTAGTTTATGGGTGTTAGTGTACTTTAGAGTACAGTAGTTAAGAGCTTTATGAACCGGCGTTAGCCCAGAAAGCTCTTAACTACTGACTTTTTTCTGCGGCTGGAGTTTTGTCGTTAGATTTCTAACGCTCACTTCAGACACGACTCTAAATACCGGAGTTAGAAAAATCCCATTGAAAAGATAGGATACGCAAATGACGTAAGGGGATCTGCGGTATGGAAAAGTCGTGGCTGAAAAGTTTTGTGTTTTAACAAAAGGCATTAAGAGAATTAAGCAAATTAGATAACAGAAGTAAACTAAAATGTTTAGAAAGTCCCTTTAAGGCCCATTTGTACATGCACTTCATATAAGATTCAAAATAAAAATAAACAGCTTTAAAGGGACATTCCGGTCAAAATTTAAAGATGTAATTAATCTATGTGCATTTAAATAGAAACATATTTGCAATATAGATGTATTGGCAAAAATGCTTCTAGTAAAAGATATCACTGTTTTAGTGTTAGCATTTTTCTCTGCACGTGCATATGAAGCATAGCTAGATATTACTGCACCCACATTTTCAATAATACAGCTGCTCAGATCATCAGTGGGGCTTGTATCATGTCAACAATTAACAAATTGAGTCATTACCAGATGGTAAAAGCACCTTAGGCCCTCTGAGCAAGTGCTGTGTTCAAAATGCTGGTGCACGGTGCATACTTAAATACACTTTTAAAACAGCAATACCTTTTATTAGAAGCATTTTTGCTAATATATGTATATGACAAAAATGCTTCTATTCAATAGCGAAATGCTCCCATATGGTTTCCAATTTTGGCTGGAATGTCCCTTTAAGTTAACCTTTGTTTCATGCAAACACTATTTTTAATGTTTAAAAAGTGTTCTATGTTCCTTTAATCTCACTACTAAATTATGATCTAGGCTGAGGTATCTCAGAGCAAATCATATTGGCTCTCACCATCTGATTGTAAAATCATGACTAAAATTAATCCAGGAGAATAAAAAAACAATGATTTTCACTTTAACCACCAATAATGAAATTATTAAATTGTGATGGGTAAACTATAAGTACATAGTGGATAAAAGTTCTTCTCTCTGTCAGATTGGGGGACCCAACTTTTTCACATGATGGGCATCATTTGACATTTTTAAACACACATAATAGGCTAGATTATGAGTGGAGCGCAAACTGTTACGCCCAAGCGATACATTACAAAGTACAGTTACTCTCATAATAACACCATCTAATAAAAATTATTTAAAAAAAAAAATTGGACAAAAAAGTTATAAGGGCTCAACGATATGATGTCAGGTGTTTTGTTTTTATGTATTTATGTATTTATATTGTATATATATGTATTTACAGACATATATACACATATAAACACATAAATACATATGTACACGTACTGTATATATATATATATATATATATATATATATATATATATATATATATATATATATATATATATATATATATATGTACATTGGAGCCCTTTGCAGTTAAGCAAATTAAAACATGTAAAAACATATTTATGCAATATTGATATTTCATAAAAGTGTTATACTGTGTATTTACTGTAAATATTTTAGATTCCAATGTTCTTCACATAGGGAAATATGTTCTATGTATTTATAAATAGATATTCCTATAAATATCTGTATAGATCTATACCTATATATAATCATCTATATATATATATATATATATATATATATATATATATATATATATATATATATATATATATATAGGTATAGATATATATTGTACCAGAATACTATCAGATGTATATAGAAATATGTATTTATGAATACATAAAACATAATCTTCTATGTGAAGAACATTGTAATGTGAAATATGAATATTTTCATGTAGGGTTAGCGCACTTGATAATATGCAATCGGACTTGCATGCGAGTTGGGTGTTTTTTTGCTCCATTGATTTCTATGGGGGAATAGGTTATCACGCACGTGATATTCTAAGTTCGGCTCTTTACGTACATGACGTTAGCACGAAAGTGAAACCAGTTTACTTTAAACTTGTAATACAAGAAAAGCTTGCGTCTAGCGCAGTTAACGTCGAGCAGGAGCGTTAAATAGCCCTCCACTTGTAATCTGACTGAGAGAAAAGAGAGAGTTGAACAGCAGAAACAGTTTTCGTCTGCAGAGATAGAGCAATTGAACTTTTGAAAGAAGTTGAACATTTGAGTTTAAAAGCAGAGATATTGGTGAATAGTAGAGAGAGAGAGATTTGAACAGCAGAGAGATTACTATGAGGTTATGGCTAATAACTACTGATGTATATTATTGGGAAGTGATATCTGTTATGAATATTATATCACCAAAGGTGTTAGGGTGTGTGAGAGATAGAAGAAGAGACACCTCTAAAAAGAGGCCATGAATAGATTGAATCTTCCTCCTAACCAACTAAAACAATCACTGGTTAGAACTTGTAGGAATTGCAGTTGATTATGACTGGTATATAATATCTGTAAGTTTTTAGCAACATCGCATGTCACAATGTTATCTAATAACAGTGATAATAGTAGCATCTAGTATTTTTTTCATTATTTAATTTATAATAAATGGGTTGAAATGCTACAACTATTCATGGTGTGTGTTGCGTGTGGTCAAGTGTCCTTTTTCTCCCTCAGATCTGGTTACCCTAATGTATCCCCTATATTAATCTTATATTTAAAATTATGCCCAATATGCTTTTCATAAGAATAAAGAAATTTACTCCTAACTTTTTGCACCTAATGCAGGAACTTTCTTTGTACTAACTGTACACTTGAGGATGGATGTAGGTCCCAAGTAAAACTTTTATGCTATCTGCAAGCTGAAGCAATAGGGTCAGATCCAGCAATTTCCAAGCTGTACTGAGTGTAGGTCACATTCATGACCCCAGCACTCTATGGCAGCTTTATGCAACCCCTTTATGTTAGTTATCTACCAACTTCAAACCTCTGTGTACAACATACCTGAAGTTGCCTAATGTTGTTCTTATCAAAATCTAAAGAGATATTCCTTCAATATTTTTTTCAGTTGACTTAACATTGTTCAAGTTTTTTGCTTACTACCTAGGTGCTCCAAGGATGCAAGAAAAAAAGAAATAACTAACACTTTATGTCAATGAAGTGAGTGACATAACCTTTAAAAGGTTTATGCTAAGAATATCCTATTTCACCTTCTAAAGAAATAAAATAAGAATTTGCAACATTACATTTGCATTTTTTTACAACGGTTATTGACAATGTCTGTTTGGCCATTGGCAAATTGTTACAGGCCCTAAAAATGAGTTCAGTTATAAAAGACTTACAGCTAGATTACGAGTTTTGCGTTATGAGTGAAAAAGCATTTTTATGCTTCATAACGCTGCTTTTTCCCTAATGCCGCTATTACGAATCTTGTTGGTATAGGTGTACCACACACCTTTTTGGCCGTCACACAACATCAGTACCGCACCTTTTTCAATGGGACTTCCATAGCGCCGGTATTACGAGTTTGCCTGGGAGACCAAAAAGTGAGCTGTACATCCTATAACCACAAGATTCGTACCGCCATCTAAAGTCAGTAGTTATGAGTTTTACGTTACAAAGATGTAACATAAAACTCATAACTAAAGTGTTAAAAAATACACTAACACCCATAAACTACCTATTAACCCCTAAACCGAGGCCCTCCCGCATCGCAAACACTATAATACTTGTATTAACCCCTAATCTGCCGCTCCCGACATTGCCGCCACTACATTTTTTTATTAACCCTTATTCCGCCACTCCCCGACATTGTCGCCACTATAATAAACCTATTAACCCCTAAAACTGCCACCCTCCCGCATCGCAAACACTATTTAAAGATTATTAACCCCTAATCTGCCGTCCATGCAGATGTTTTGAAGATGGACCCGCTCCGCGCCGGATGGATGAAGATAGAAGATGCCGTCTGGATGAAGACCTCTTTCCACTTGGATGAGGACTTCATCGGGTGGATGAAGATCGAAGAGGCCTTCTGGATGAAAACTTCTTTCCGCTTGGATGAGGACTTCGCTGGCTGGATGAGGATGGATGTCCGGACTTTGATAACTGTAAGTGGATCGTCGGGGGTTAGTGTTAGGTTTTTTTATGGGTTTTTTGGGTGTTTTTTTAAGCTTAGGGTTTGGGCAATGTAAAAGAGCTAAATGCCCTTTTAAGGGCAATGCCCACCCAAATGCCCTTTTCAGGACAATGGCTAGCTTAGGTTTATTTGGGGGGTTGGTTGGGTGGTGGGTTTTACTGTTGGAGGTGTTTGTATTTTTTTTACAGGTAGCAGAGCTGATTTCTTTGGGGCAATGCCCCACAAAAGGCCCTTTTAAGGGCCATTGGCAGTTTAGTGTAGGCTAGGTTTTTTTTTTATTTGGGGGGGGTTATTTTGCTAGGGCTATTAGATTAGGAGTAATTTGTTTTTATTTTTGATAATTTACGGCTAGATTTAGAGTTTTGCGGCCAAAGGGGTGCGTTAGCTATGCGTGTATTTTTTCCCCCGCACCTTTTAAATACCGCTGGTATTTAGAGTTCACAGAAGGGCTGTGTTAGGCTCCAAAAAGGGAGCGTATAGCATAATTTACCGCCACTGCAACTCTCAATACCAGCGGTGCTTACGGACGCGGCCAGCTTCAAAAACGTGCTTGTGCACGATTCCCCCATAGGAAACAATGGGGCCGTTTGAGCTGAAAAAAAACCTAACACCTGCAAAAAAGCAGCATTCAGCTCCTAACGCAGCCCCATTGTTTCCTATGGGGAAACACTTCCTAATTCTGCACCCTAACATGTACCCCGAGTCTAAACACCCCTAACCTTACACTTATTAACCCCTAATCTGCCGCCCCCGCTATTGCTGACCCCTGCATATTATTTTTAACCCCTAGTCTGCCGCTCCGTACACCACCGCAACCTACGTTATCGCTATGAACCCCTAATCTGCTGCCCCTAACCCCCGCCAACCCCAATATTATATTTATTACCCCCTAATCTGCCCCCCCCCAACATCACCGCTACCTACCTACAATTATTAACCCCTAATCTGCCGACCGGACCTCACCGCTACTCTAATAAATGTATTAACCCCTAAAGCTAAGTCTAACCCTAGCCCCCCCCTAAGTTAAATATAATTTTTATCTAACTAAATAAAATAAATCTTATTAAATAAATTCGTCGGGAGTTCGTCGTGGAGGAAGGATGTTCCGCGTTGGCGGGATGAAGATGGAGCCGGAAGAAAGAAGATTGAAGATGCCGCTTGATAGAAGACTTCAGCCGGATGATGGACCTCTTCAGCCCCCGCTTGGATGAAGACTTCAGCCGGATGATGGACCTCTTCAGCCCCCGCTTGGATGAAGACTTCAGCCGGATGATGGACCTCTTCAGCCCCCCGCTTGGATGAAGACTTCAGCCGGATGATGGACCTCTTCAGCCCCCGCTTGGATGAAGACATCGCCCGGATTGGATGAAGAATTCGGCTCGGCTGAGTGAAGACGACTCAAGGTAGGAAGATCTTCAGGGGGGTAGTGTTAGGTTTATTTAAGGGGGGTTTGGGTTAGATTAGGGGTATGTGGGTGGTGGGTTGTAAAGTTGGGGGGTATTGTATGTTTTTTTTTACAGGCAAAAGAGCAGAATTCTTTGGGGCATGCCCCACAAAAGGCCCTTTCAAGAGCTGGTAAGTTAAAAGAGCTTTTCAATTTTTATTTTAGAATAGGGTAGGGCATTTTTTTATTTTGGGGGGCTTTGTTATTTTATTAGGGGGCTTAGAGTAGGTGTAATTAGATAAAATTGTAATATTTTTATAATGTTTGTAAATTATTTTTTTATTTTTTGTAACTTAGTTCTTTTTTTATTTTTGTACTTTAGTTAGTGTATTTTTTTGTATTTATTTGTAGGTATTTGTATTTAATTTATTTATTGCTAGTGTAGTGTTAGCTTTAATTGTAACTTAGGTTAGGGTTTATTTTACAGGTAATTTTGTAATTATTTTAACTAGGTAGCTATTAAATAGTTATTAACTATTTAATAGCTATTGTACCTGGTTAAAATAAATACAAAGTTGCCTGGAAAATAAGTATTAATTCTAAAATAGCTACAATATAATTATTATTTATATTGTAGCTATATTAGGGTTTATTTTACAGGTAAGTATTTAGCTTTAAATAGGAATAATTTATTTAATAAGATTTATTTTATTTCGTTAGATAAAAATTATATTTAACTTAGGGGGGTGTTAGGGTTAGGTTTAGACTTAGCTTTAGGGGTTAATACATTTATTAGAGTAGCGGTGAGGTCCGGTCAGCAGATTAGGGGTTAATAATTGTAGGTAAGGTAGCGGCGACGTTGGGGGGGGGGGCAGATTAGGGGTTAATAAATATTATGTAGGTGTCGGCGGTGTTAGGGGCAGCAGATTAGGGGTACATAGGGATAATGTAGGTTGGGGCGGTGTGCGGTCGGCGGATTAGGGGTTAAAAAATTTTAATAGAGTGGCGGCGATGTGGGGGGGCCTCGGTTTAGGGGTACATAGGTAGTTTATGGGTGTTAGTGTACTTTAGAGCACAGTAGTTAAGAGCTTTATGAACCGGCGTTAGCCCAGAAAGCTCTTAACTCCTGGCTTTTCTCTGGAGTATCGTCGTTAGAGTTCTAACGCTCACTTCAGCCAAGACTCTAAATACCAGCGTTAGAAAGATCCCATTGAAAAGATAGGATACGCAATTGGCGTAGGGGGATCTGCGGTATGGAAAAGTCACGGCTGGAAAGTGAGTGTTAGACCCTTTCCTGACTGACTCTAAATACAAGCGGGCGGCCAAAACCAGCGTTAGGACCCCCTAACGCTGGTTTTGACGGCTAACGCAGAACTCTAAATCTAGGCGTAAGTTTTTTTATTTTTTGTAATTTAGTGTTTATTTTTTTTTTGTAATTTATACAATTGTATTTTAATAATTAAATTTATTTTATTTTATTGTAATCTTAGTTTTTAGTGTAAGACAGGTTAGGTTTTATTTACAGGTAACTTTGTATTTATTTTAACTAGATAGTTATTAAATAGTTAATAACTATTTACTAACTAGTCTACCTAGTTAAAATAAATACAAACTTAGCTGTGAAATAAAAATAAAACCTATTAGTTATATTGTAGCTAGCTTAGGTTTTATTTTACAGGTGAGTATGTATTTAGTTTTAAATATGAATTATTTAGGTAATAATTGTAAGGTTTATTTAGCTTTATTTTAATTATATTTAAGTTAGGGGGTGTTAGGGTTAGACTTAGTCTTAGGGTTACGTTAGGGTTAGGGTTATGCTTAGGGTTAGGTTTAGGGGCTAATATATTTATTTAGTGTTAGTGATGTTGGAGGCCAGATGTTTAGGGGTTAATAACTTTAGTATAGTGGCGGCGACATTGGGGGTGGCAGATTAGGGGTTAATAACTGTAATGTAGGTGGCGGCGATGTTAAGGGTGGCAGATTAGGGGTTAATAACATTATGTAGGTGGCGGCGATATCAGGAGTGGCAGATTAGGGTTTAATAACATTATGTAGGTGGCGGCAATGTCGGGGGCGGCAGATTAGGGGTGTTTAGATGTGGTTTTTATGTTAGGGTGTTAGGTTTAAGCATAACTTTTTCTTTCCCCATAGACATCAATGGGGCTGCGTTACAGAGCTTTTGCTTCCGCGATCGCAGGTGTTAAGCTTTTTTTTTGCCAGCTCTCCATATTGATGTCTATGGGAAAATCGTGCACAAGCACGTCAAAGCAGCGCTTGTATTTGGGTGCGGTATGGAGCTCAATGCAACCATATCACCCGCACAAGCCTGCTTTTTGTAAACCTGTTATAGCAGCGCTATAGGGAGGTGAAATAACGCCACTTTTGTGGCAGTCGTTAATTTCGCTGAAACTCGTAATCTAGCTGTTACTTACTTCTGGAAATGAAGGTTTTTGTCAAAAAGTACCAATTAGTACTGCTACTAAGCTCTTAATTAAATTGGAAAATGAGCAAAACATAATGTATATCTTACCTGATAAATTCCTTTCTTTGATGGTGATAATTGTCCACGATCCTGGGAAGTACCTTTCCGGCCACTAGGAGGAGGCACAAATTCCCAAACCTCAGAGCTCTATATAAACCCTCCCACCACTATGGTATTCAGCCTGAGGCATAGCCAAGTTGACAGTGGTGAGAATGAAATAGAGAAAAATAAATAGAGGAAATGGGAAAAAAATAATTTAAAAAATAATACAAAAAAGGCGGAGCTTGGCCACGCAGGAGATGGCCGTCTGCTAGAGAAGCTCCGATGCCCAACTACCCCGACCCGGTGCTTTCAGGATAACTGCACAGACCACAATAGCAGAAATTGCAGTGGGAGCAGCCGCTACAACATCGGGCACAAGAATAAAGCCACGGCAGAGCTCCGGTACACTGTGAGAAGCCGACAGACCGCAGAGATCAGCTGAGGACACGGAGGCCGCAGCATGTAAGTGAAACAGCTTGTTAAGTGCGACACGGGGCCTCCGCAGCACACATATACCTAACACCTTCTACAGCTGCATAAGCACAGGAATATTTGACAGTGTGCAAGGCTACAAACAAGGGCTCAGAGCAGGACTTATATGGTGGCCACTTAACACATAAAGGGAACGGCTCTCTGTGCATTAGAAGAGGGGGAAGAAAAAAGTAAAAATAAAACAAGGAGGGAAAAAACAAATAAACAGAATAATAAAAATAAATAGACTACCCTCCTATAAACCACAGCTGGTGCACTAGGGTTTTAACTGGAAATAAGGATATGGGACAAATAAATCCCAAACACTTTTGAACACAGGTGCCTGAAGCGCCATATTGAAAAATACACCTGATAAAATACAAGGCTTTCAATACATATATCCACAGGCAACAAAATTCACATCTAAACGGAACGGCCTATCCTTTTGGTGTTTCACCTATAGAGACATGCCTGCTAAGAAAATGCAGAAATCTGATACCCCATTAAAGAATAAGATGATTAATCATTATTTGAAGCCGGCAGAAACTAGTCACCAAACCCACACTAATGATCCCCTCACGGAGCTTGAAACCAATTCAGAGATGCCCCTCTCAACACCAGGCGCACAGGCACCCCCGGGAGACATCACTAGAGACCTCATACAAACGCTAGCCACCAAAGAGGATATAAACACAGCCATGGCAGACATGCGTAACATGTTTCAAGACATAAAAAGAGACATGAAACGAATGGGCCACAGAATTACTACATTGGAAGAGAGCCACAACGTAACCACTCAGGATATACAACATTTATCACAAATGTCTTATAGCCAGGAAGAAACTATTCAACACCTGCTGGATAAGGTGGAGGATCTGGACAACAGGGGCTGCAGAAACAACCTGCGGCTCAGGGGCATACCAGAGACAATCACACATACAGCACTACAAGGCTATTTACAAGACCTTTACAGAACCCTTAAAGGAACAAACTCCTCGCCCGAAGTAGTCATGGAAAGAGCCCATAGGGCCCTCGGAGCCAAACTACCAGCAAAAGCACTCCCACATGATGTAATAGTTAAATTTCTAAACTACAATGACAAAGAAGATATACTAAGGCAAGCAAGACTGAAGCCTCAGTTCACACACGCGGGAATATCAATTCAAATTTTTGCTGACATAAGCCCTACCACACTCCAAAAGCGCAGAGAACTGCAGTTCATAACTACTGTACTGCGATCCCAGAAAATACAGTATAGATGGGGGTTCCCAGTTAGCATAATAGCTACAAGGGGAGACAAGACAGCAACGTACAGAAAGATGGAGGACTTGGCAGACTTCTGTGACACTCTACAAATCCAAATCACAGCTTCCAGAAACTATCTTCCCCCAAGCACCAGAAATCAATCAACTGATCAATGGAGAAGAGGGGAACGCAGAGGATCAGATACCAACAGCATCAATCAACCATCCACGAAAACCACTGAGGATATTCGACAACAGACGAACAACCTCGCAACACAAAGTGGTACTAGTCAGCAAAACCATACCACATCTTCGCTTCAGGACTCAGCAGCCCAGGATCAGAATGACTAGAAAATCTGCAATATCAGATATTTGTAAGACTGAATACCTTAACCAGGACATTTCTAGCACCCAAACTTACCTGAGGAGTTGTGAATCTGGTGGATGGGTAAAGTAGAAAAGTTATTGTTTTTGTTTATTGATAATGTTTAAAGGTATCATATAAGAAAATGGGGGTTAATGTTTATTTTGTTTAGAGGTTTCACTGGCTTTAACTTATAGTAATGTAATGCATACTGTTCTGAGGTTCTAATACAGACTGGTCTTTATAAGATATATACCCCATGAGCTACATACACCAGACGCTTGTTAAGCTAGATCCTGACATGTAATTTAACAGGTATCATAGAGATAAAGGCGTCATACCCTTTTAAATGTGATAGTTAGCCAATGGTACAGAATGTAACTCATTTTAAAAATCTATTTAGGCATGTTCCCACTGCTTGACTATTTAAGGATAACTTGCAAATGACAACTCCAAATTTGCCTGGCACTACAGGTTGAAAAACTATTATATTTAAAAGAAGGCACCGCCTCGGGGGTAAGGGCTATTTCCTCCAGTTGCACTACCCACACTATTGGCCTTGACAGTAGTTGATAGGGCAAGCAAATAGGTTCATTTGACAACCACATCACAAATCTAAATATCATATAGATTACTGCAGGGACAACTTTTATTCCACACTATAGTATCTTGAGACATCCATACACCACTTGCTACCCGCACTAAATAATAGATGGCAACTCAAGGTAAACACCAGCACAATCACAAAATACGTTTGATCACAATAAATGCTAAGGGACTAAATAGTCCGGAGAAGCGTTCTATAGCTTTCAGGGAACTATACAAACAGGAAACGCATTTCAAAAAGGGACGGGAACCTAAAATCATCAACAATACATATTGTACGGCATACTCAGCTTCAGGTCCAACCAAAACAAAGGGAGTGAGCATCCTAATTAAGAACACAATTCCTTTTCACGCAACGCACATAGAAAAAGACAAAGAAGGAAGGTATATAATAGTCGTAGGCTTATTATACAATAAATACATCACATTAGCCAATGTTTATCTACCCAATCTTAACCAGCACCAAAAGCTAAAAGTTGTAACACAGAAACTATTAGAACACAGTAAGGGATTGCTGTTTCTGGGAGGAGACTTAAATGTACCTTTGGATCCTTCTATAGACACGTCGAGCGGCCTCTCCAGAGTGCCAAAAAAAACTCTCAAGTCAATACTGTCACAATTTCAGCAGCTAAAGCTGCAAGACGCATGGAGGTCATTCCATCCCAACGATAGGGATTTTACCTTTTTTTCACATCCGCACCAAACATATTCCAGAATAGATTACATACTGGCAGACACTGTTAGTCTCTCACTGGTTTACAGCACCAATATAGCCCCCCTCACTTGGTCGGATCACGCACCTGTGTACAAAACAATAAAATCTCAGCGTCACTCACATCAATAGACGCGGAGAAGGCATTCGACAGGGTGGCATGGGACTTTCTCAGGGCCACCCTGTCAAAGATGAACTTCAGCAGCAAATTCATTGAAATGATTTTTGCTCTATATTCAACCCCGTCAGCAAAAGTCAAGGTCAATGGCCTTCTCTCAGATAGCTTTTTAATCACAAATGGGACCAGACAGGGTTGCCCACTGTCTCCGATTTTATTCACAATCTCAATAGAAATCCTGGCCTTAAAAATTTGAAAAGACACACAAATCTCAGGGATCACAGTTGGCAACATTGAACACAAGATAGCTATGTATGCCGATGACGTTCTGCTTACATTGACAAACACGGAAACCTCTTTGCCAAGAGCCTTAAAAGTATTTAGCGACTGTGGACAACATTCCAATTTCTCTTTAAACGTAAATAAATCTGAATTTCTGAACATCACAATGCAACTAAACGCAGTGGAACAGACATTGCTAAAATGCCCCTTAAAACTACAATCAGAAAAAATTAAATATTTAGGAGTTTACCTTGCAAAAGACCAAGACACTTTATACCAGGTCAAATATAAAGCACTCGAGAGAGCGTTGACAAACGATCTCTCGAGTTGGAAAAATAAATAACTTTCCTGGCTAGGGAGAATTAGCGTAATAAAAATAAACATCCTCCCCCGCATCCTATACATCTTACAGACCTTACCAATACCACTGCCCCATGACTACATTGAGAAGCTGCTGAAAAGTATAGAAATATTCATATGGAATGGGATAAAACCCAGGACACACAGGCAAACACTATATTTCCCTAAGGGAGGGGGCGGTTTGTGAGTACCCAATATTTCACTGTACAGGCAAGCAATAATGACACAAAGATTAGTAGAATGGTGCATTAACGACCCAAAGAAACACTGGATACAAATAGACCGATCCATCCTGAGCACTAATAACCCTGGCTCTCTGGCATGGATAATAAAGAAAGACAGGACGGTTATCATTGTAAAACATAAGATGATAACAGGCAATGAACACTCAGACCTTAATGTGTTCTTTAAGCTGGGCACCCAGGGCTTGAGAACAAGAAAACCGTCTGTTACAATTGGAATATACAAAGAGCCTCTGCTCTATACTTGTGGACTTAACTATTGATATTGGACTCATTGTTTACCTGTTTATTGTAAAGGATATCTTTACGTTGATCTTTTTTATGTATAGTTTCTGTATTTTTGTGAATCAGATGATCTTGATATGTTATGTACCTTATATCAACAATAAAGCTCTTTTGAAAAAAAAATAAATTAAAAAAAAAATACAAATAACCAGGGTGGGGTCTCGTGGACTCTTATCACCATGAAAGAAAGGAATTTATCAGTTAAGATATAAATTATGTTTTCTTTAATATAGGTGATGAGTCCATGATCCATTACTCCTGAGAACTAATAACCATGTTGCAGCAGAGGCCACGAGTAATAGAAAAAAATATGGAGGGATTAAACATCCTTTTAAACAAAAAGAAAATTACTGTCTGAAACACTTTCCTACTAAAAGCAGCTTCTGAAGAAGCAAAAAACATCAAAATGATATAAATTAGAAAATGTACACAAGGATGACCAAGTAGCTGCCTTGCAAATTTGTTCCACAGAAGCCTCATTCTTGAATGCTTAGGAAATGGCTACAGAGCATGTAGAATGAGCGGTGATATCTTTAGGAGGAGTCTGACCTGCTTCTACATAAGCTATATGGATTAATGGCTTAATCCAAGAAGCTAGAGCAACAGAAGATGCCTTATATCCCTTGCGCTTAGCTAAAAAATGAATAAATAAATCAGGAGTAACCTCAATGTAATATTTCAAAGCCCTGACAACATCTAAATTATTAATAAGTCTTAAAAGAATTCTTTGGATCAGGACAAAGCGAAGGAACCACAATTTCCCTACTAATTTTGTCAGAAGAAACAACCTTAGACTAAAAATCAAAAGAAGTCCTCAAGACAGCTTTATCCTTATGAAAAATAAGATGAGGATCTCAAGAAAGAGCAGACAATTCAAACACTCTTCTAGCAGAGGAAATAGCCATAAGGAACAAAGCTTTTCAAGAAAATAAGCTTAACATCCCCTTATGCATAGGTTCAAAAGGAGGATATTGTGAAACCTCTAGAACCAAATTAAGATGTCAAGGAGGAGAAATAGGTTTAATCAAAGACTTTATTCTTAGATATCTGGAATAATACTGAAGAAGCTTTTTGTTCAGCCTGGAAGCCATGAGATCTATCTCTGGCATTCCCCAAAGACTCACAATCTGACTGAAAACTTCTGGATGAAGAGACCATTCTCTTGGATGGATAGTTTGATGACTGAGAAAATCTGCTTCCCAATTTGCATTTCTGGAACATGAACTGCAGATATATGACAATGATGGATCTCTGCCCAATCCAGAATTTTGTACTTCCTTATTTGCCAGGGAACTACTGGTTCCTCCCTGGTGATTGATATATGACACAGCTGTGACATTGTCTGACTAAAACTGATGGAAGGATTCTATCCTCAACTGGGGTCAAAAGAGACTTGTTAATTGCTTGGAGTTCAAAAATATTTATGTCAAAATAACAGTCCACAGAGAACGAGCAAAACTTTTTCCCTGAAAAATTAGCTGGGTAACTAACCACCATGAGAGAGACTGCATTGCTAGAGGACTCAAAGAAAATATTTGTGAAAACTGGGAAAGATCCCTGTTCCACTGATTCAGCGTGCGAAGCTGAGGAGGCCTCATATACAGCCGAGCACAAGGCACTACATTTGATGCTGCACCTGCCAGGGTACTGAACCAAAAAGGGGCTGGCTCCTAAGCTTAGATTTCTGGGGTTTTTTTCAAAATAAAGATACCAAGATAATGAAGAAAAATTGGTATTAGGAGTAAATTAGAAAGTAGCTTAAAATTGCTGAATCATGAAAAATTTGGGTTTCATATCCCTTTAACACAGTGCAGCCAGTTTGAATCACTGTTTGTAGTGAACAGTCAAATAGAGAGCAGCGCTGCAAAGCAGAAGTGATTTGATTAATGAGGGGCCCTCAGGGATTTTTCAACTCCCCCCCAGTCTTTCCAAGTCTGCAATATTGTGATTCCTGAATATGACGTTCTTGTGAGCAAGGCACTTTTTTATTACTACATTTTACCTTATAATTATGTGATTTTAGATCAAGAGCAAAGGAAACTCATTTATTTTTTACATTTAAAAAACTAAATGTATTTGTTCTCTGCAGCTAATTTGCAATACAATTTTCAACTGCTGCAATATATTCTAAAACTTTAAAAATTGCTTTATTCTCTAATTAATTAACACATTGCAAAACTGCCTAATTGAATATTTCATTTAATTTTAAAATAACCTGCAAAAATAACGTGACAAAAACTGTATACTCTTTTAAACTGAGAGGTAGGAAAAGTGACCAGCATTACACATTATTATATTATTAATATGCATTTTCTATAGAGAGAGATTAATAAGTATACAATTGTAAAATTGATGTACTTAGGTTTTGTATTTTACACAACAGTAGTTTATTATCTGACTACATCTATGGGACCCTGAACAAACTGACTTTAACATTTAAATTCTCATTTTAACCCCGATTTCAGCAATACATCTCAGGATTTATACAATTTTATAATATGACAGAAATGAATACACATGTAGTAACAAAATATGCCATATTTACACTCTAGGAATGAAAAATATAAATCTGCACATCTGATCACATAAATCTGAAGTACTAGCCCCACCCTGTTACAAGTTGGTAATGTGGAATTTCGTTATTATTATACTAGAATATAATAAAGGATGCTCATAATATTTATTTAGAAAGCAAATGGGGGCATTTAGGATGTTCTCCATGTTATGGCAAGGCCCTCAAGAGGTTAAATTATTTAAGCTGCGGAGCTAAGAAGTTTGCAACATCATAAAAAGAGTTTCACAAGAGTCTAATTACTCCTTGATGAGCTTCTAAACTTGTCATCAAACCCCAAACTCTATCGCCTAGATGTGGAGTTTTGCGTTAGCCTTAAAATGCAACGTTAAGGGGTCCTAACACTGCTTTTTATCTAACGCTGGTATTACGAGTCAGGCAGGAAAGGGTCTACCGCTCACTTTCTTTCCGCGACTCTAGGCTACCGCAAATCCCCTTACGTCAATTGCATATCCTATCTTTTCTATGGGATTTGCGTAACGCTGGTATTACGAGTATTGGAAGAAGTGAGCGGTACAGCCTCTACCGCCAAGACTCCAACCGTAAAAAAAAAAGTCAGTAGTTAAGAGTTTTATGGGCTAACGCCGGAACATAAAGCTCTTAAGTACTGTGCTATAAAGTACACTAACACCTATAAACTACCTATGAACCCCTAAACCGAGGCCCCCCACATCGCAAACCCTATAATACATTTTTGTAACCCCTAATCTTCCGACCGGACATCGCCGCCACCTATTAACTATTTAATAGCTATTGTACCTAGTTAAAATAAATACAAAGTTGCCTGTAAAATAAATATAAATCCTAAAATAGCTACAATGTAACTATAAGTTATATTGTAGCTATATTAGGGTTTATTTTATAGGTAAGTATTTTGTTTTAAATAGGATTAATTTATTTAATGATAGTAATTTTAGTTCGTTTTATTTAAATTATATTTAGCTTAGGGGGGTGTTAGGGTTAGACTTAGGTTTAGGGGTTAATAACTTTATTATAGTAGCGGCGACATTGGTGGCGGGAGATTAGGGGTTAATAATTGTAGGTAGGTGGCGGCGATGTTAGGGGCAGCAGATTAGGGGTTCATAGCTATAATGTAGGTAGCGGCGGTGTCCGGAGCGGCAGATTAGGGGTTAATAAGTGTAAGGTTAGGGGTGTTTAGACTCAGGGTTCATGTTAGGGTGTAGACTTAGAAAGTGTTTCCCCATAGGAAACAATGGGGCTGCGTTAGGAGCTGAACGCAGCTTTTTTGCAGGTGTTAGGTTTTTTTGCCGCCAGCTCAACCCCATTGTTTCCTATGTGGAAATCGTGCACGAGCACGTTTTTCCAGCTTACCGCTACCGTAAGCAACGCTGGTATTGAGGGTTGAAGTGGAGCTAAATTTGGCTCAACGCTCACTTTTCTGAGGCTAACGCAGCCATTCAGACAACTCGTAATACCAGTGTTGTCTTAAGGCTGCGCTGGAAAAAAAAGGCTAGTTAGCACCGCAGGTCTTTACCGACAAAACTCTAGGCGAATGTTTTTAACAATACAAAACAAACCCTACAAACAAATCTACTGAAAATGATTAAACCAAAGTATTTCTGCCTAATATAAGCTTTTAAACAATTAAATATGCAACTCTACAGTTAAATATAAAACATTGCACAGAGTAATGAATAAAAAAGTGCAGTTATTATCACGTTAGACGGGAGCTGGGTTAAAGGTGACTCAAGACTTTTAACCTTTAGCTGTCACAGGGGGCTTAAAATAGAGGGCAGAAACAACATTTTACCAAGAGGGTCAAAATTATATTTTTACTTACTTACGGCCAGATTACGAGGCTATGCGGTGCTAATGTGCAGTTTTTTCTCAGTGAGGGCAGATTAGGGGTTAATACTATTTATTATAGGGTTATTGAGGCAGGAGTGAGGCGGATTAGGGGTTAATAACTTTATTATAGTAGCGGTGCGGTCCGCTCGGGTGATTAGGGGTTAATAAGTATAGGCAGGTGGAGGCGGCGTTGAGGGGGGCAGATTAGGGGTTAATAAATATAATATAGGGGTCGGCGGTGTTAGGGGCAGCAGATTAGGGGTACATAGCTATAATGTAGGTGGCGGTGGTGTACGGAGCGTCAGATTAGGGGTTAATAATAATATGCAGGGGTCAGCGATAGCGGGGGTGGCAGATTAGGGGTTAATAAATATAATATAGGGGTCGGCGGTGTTAGGGGCAGCAGATTAGGGGTACATAGGGATAACTTAGTTGGCGGCAGTGTACGGAGCGGAAGATTAGGGGTTAAAAAATTTAAATATAGTGGCGGCGATGTGGGGGGACCTCGGTTTAGGGGTATATAGGTAGTTTATGGGTGTTAGTGTACTTTAGAGCACAGTAGTTAAGAGCTTTATAAACCGGCGTTAGCCCAGAAAGCTCTTAACTACTGACTTTTTTCTGCGGCTGGAGTTTTGTCGTTAGATTTCTAACGCTCACTTCAGCCACGACTCTAAATACCGGCGTTAGAAAGATCCCATTGAAAAGATAGGATACGCAAATGACGTAAGGGGATCTGCGGTATGGAAAAGTCAAGGCTGGAAAGTGAACGTTAGACCCTTTCCTGACTGACTCCAAATACCGGCGGTAGCCTAAAACCAGCGTTAGGAGCCTCTAACGCTGATTTTGACGGCTACCGCCCAACTCTAAATCTAGGCCTAAGCTAGCTACAATATAAATAATAGTTACATTGTATCTAGCTTAGGGTTTATTTTTATTTTACAGGCAAGTTTGTATTTATTTTAACTAGGTAGAATAGTTATTAAATAGTTATTAACTATTTAATAATTACCTAGCTAAAATAAATACAAAAGTAACTGTAAAATAAAATCTAATAGCCCTATCAAAATAAAAAAAGCCCCCCAAAATAAAAAAACCCTAGCCTAAACTAAACTATCAATAGCCCTTAAAAAGGCCATTTGCGGGGCATTGCACCAAAGTAATCAGCTCTTTTACTTGTAAAAGAAAACACAAACAACCCCCCCAACAGTAAAACCCACCACCCACACAACCAACCCCCCAAATAAAATACTATCTAAAAAAACCTAAGCTCCCCATTGCCCTGAAAAGGGCATTTGGATGGACATTGCCCTTAAAAGGGCAGTTAGCTCTTTTGCGGCCCAAACCCTGATCTAAAAAATAAAACCCACCCAATACACCCTTAAAAAAACCTAACACTAACCCCCTGAAGATCGACTTACAGTTCTGAAGACCGGACATCCATCCTCAAGGAAGCGGCAGAAGTCTTCATCCAAACGGGCCAAAGTCCTCAACGAAGCCGGGAGAAATCTTCATCCAAGCCGGGAGAAGTCTTCATCCAAGCCGGGTGAAGTGGTCCTCCAGGCGGGCAGAAATCTTGATCCAGACGGCATCTTCTATCTTCATCCATCTGTCGCGGAGCGGCTCCATCTTCAAGACATTCAACGCGGAGCATCCTCTTCAAACGAAGTCTTCTTACTGAATGACGGTTCCTTTAAGTGACGTCATCCAAGATTTCGTCCCTTAGATTCCGATTGGCTGATAGAATTCTATCAGCCAATCGGAATTAAGGTAGAAAAAATCCTATTGGCTGCTGCAATCAACCAATAGGATTGAGCTTGCATTCTATTGACTGTTCCAATCAGCCAATAGAATGCCAGCTCAATCCTATTGGCTGATTGGATCAGCCAATAGGATTGAACTTCAATCCTATTGGATGATTACATCAGCCAATAGGATTTTTTTCTACCTTAATTCTGATTGGCTGATAGAATTCTATCAGCCAATCGGAATCTAAGGAACCGTCATTCAGTAAGAAGACTTTGTTTGAAGAGGATGCTCCGTGTCGGATGTCTTGAAGATGGAGTCGCTCCGCGTCGGAAGGATGAAGATAGAAGATGCTGTCTGGATGAAGACTTCTGCCCGTATGGAGGACCACTTCGCCCAGCTTGGATGAAGACTTCTCCCGGCTTCGTTGAGGACTTCGGCCCGTTTGGATGAAGACTTCTGCCCCTTCCTTGAGGAGGGATGTTCGGTCTTCAGAACTGTAAGTCGATCTTCAGGGGGTTAGTGTTAGGTTTTTTAAAGGGTGTATTGGGTGGGTTTTATTTCTTAGATTAGAGTTTGGGCCACAAAAGAGCTAACTGCCCTTTTAAGGGCAATGCCCATCCAAATGCCCTTTTCAGGGCAATGGGGAGCTTAGGTTTTTTTAGATAGTATTTTATTTGTGGGGTTGGTTGTGTGGGTGGTGGGTTTTACTGTTGGGGGGGTTGTTTGTATTTTCTTTTATAGGTAAAAGAGTTGATTACTTTGGGGCAATGCCCCACAAATGGCCCTTTTAAGGGCTATTGATAGTTTAGTTTAGGCTAGGTTTTTTATTTTTATTTTGGGGGGGCTTTTTTTTTTTTTAAATAATTTTTTATTGAGGATCTGCAACATACAAAATTCAAGCATGCATAAAGATATACATTTAGTAAAAATACAAGTGCTGTATAATAAACAAATATGCATTAAATATCAAAGTATCCTCTTTTTTATCCCATTCAAGTATATTGCTGACACGTCTTGAATCCATAATGGATTTTAAAAACATTAGGGATTATAACATCTTCCCTTTTTAGAGTAATACAGGCCTCTTTTGGACCTTAACATACGTTTTAAGTTTATGCTGGGAGATGAACCAAAACATAGGAAATGAAAAAGGAAAAAAAAAAACAAATACAAAAAAAAGAGAATGCAGCTGTTAGAAGGCATTAGGTGCATAACAAGATTATCATAAACAAAATGCTGCAAACGCCTGAACCGGACACACCATGAACATTAAACTTTCACAACTTTATAGATAAATTTGTTACTGGAAAGAAGAGTTCAGTCACTAGTAGCGGACATATGAGAGGATCTCCTTGTATACATTTACATCCTTGCTGTAGTATCACGAAGGAGCACCGCTAAATGTTCTATCCTCTCCCCCTTTAATGTTATACACTACGAAATCATTTATCTTGTTTTAACGCTTATATATGGTGGCAGTAATTTATAGTCTCCACAGTGTGCTTAAAGTATGTTTTGGCGATCATATAAAACTCTTGTCCGTGTCCCGCCCTAAGTCCCGGCCGTAAGACCCAGGGAGGGAAACCACAGAATGCCTAGTTGTACTCAATATTATTCAGTTTAACAATTACTATGTTATTCTGTAAATAATGAGGCAACTCTCTAAGGCCCCCCCAAACCTCATCAAGCAACACCCCAAGTTACACAGATATACCATGACAAAAGCAAAATGGTGGAAAAGTCACGCAGTTTAAATATTTTAGTGTTAAATACTGCCAACCTCTGGTTATCAAATTAATACAATCCATACAAGTGGGGAGAGGATTGCTCGTTAAGCCAGCTATGGTTATTTCTCTTTTATTTGTACTGTTAGGTCTTTTTCCGGTATTTTAGGATAATAAGTCACCTGTATATCACAGCTCCGATGAATTGGGTAGTGAACTAACTCTATTTGCAATGGAGCGGTCCGGCTCAGTTTGGTATATAGGTTACCGGCAGTCACTTTGCAAATGTTAGTGGCAGTTGTATTGACCCGCGGGTCTCCCCTTGCTCCATGAGGCCACCCCACATATTTTTTCCCAGTACCTGCCAAGAGAAATTCGAAAGCCTTTGTGGTATGTTCTGAGGCTGATAAGATGGCGGTACAGAGACCTGGTGCGGCCCTGCTCCAATGTCTGGGTGCATATTTAATGGCGTTGTCCGCTTTGGTACCATTGTCCTTTAGTGGAATGGTGAACGAAGGTTTGTCAATAATCATCTGTGTTAAAGTTACATCACTCTGGGGTTGCCGGTGGGATGGCTTGCTTGTTGGGCATAGAAAATTCTTTTGGCTCCGGGGATCCACGAAGGCGTTCTTATCCATGATCTCGTCTTGCTCAGGTTTTGCCGGTGGGGATTCTTTGATGCTCACTATTGAGGGACTATTGTAGTGTAAATTTTGCAGAAAATCCCAAGGAGCTCTCTCCCACATGTTCATTAGCCGCTTCTCAAGCCTTACAAAGATGCAGTCTAAGCGCGCTAAAAAGTTGTCCTCTCCCACAGCAGCCATCCTGGGTGTGTGATGGCCGATGAGATAGGGACCGATATCCTCCTCTCCTTTTCCTTCAATAATTTACAGTTTTGCTGTGCAGCGATAGTTACAGTCTCTACTCGGTGTGTCCAGTAAAGGCAAACACCCCGGAGATCCGGCTGGGGGGGGGGCTTTTTTATTTTGATAGGGCTATTAGATTAGGTCTAATTAGTTTAAATATCTTGTAATTTGTTTATTATTTTCTGTAATTTAGTGGGTTTTTTTCTTTACTTTAGCTAATTTAATTTAATTTATTTAACTGTTGTTAATTTAGTTAATTTATTTAATTACAGTGTAGTGTTAGGTGTTATGGTAACTTAGGTTAGGTTTTATTTTACAGGTACTTTTGTATTTATTTTAGCTAGGTAGTTATTAAATAGTTAAACACTATTTAATAACTATTCTACCTAGTTAAAATAAATACAAACTTGCCTGTAAAATAAAAATAAAACCTAAGTAAAAAAAAAAGCAAAAAAAATAAAAAATAAAAAATAAAACCTAAGATAGCTACAATGTAACTATTAGTTATATTGTAGCTAGATTAGGGTTTATTTTATAGGTAAGTATTTATTTTTTAATAGGAATAATTTAGGTAATAATATTGAATTTTAGTTAGATTTATTTAAATTATATTTAAGTTAGGGGGTGTTAGGGTTAGGTTTAGACTTAGGTTTAGGGGTTAATACATTCAGTATAGTGGCGGCGACGTTGGGGGTGGCAGATTAGGGATTAATAAATGTAGGTAGGTGGCGGCGATTTTAGGGACGGCAGATTAGGGGTTAATAATATTTAACTAGTGAAATATAAAGTGACCGCACCACCCAATATTATATAATCTCTATGCTCAGGCACGAGATAAAGTCCGGTCCTAGACTAAATAATAATAAAATATCCAAAGATCCCAGCCACTGAGTCTTAGTATGAAAGAATTTTAATTCTTCAACAAAGGATACAATGCAATGTAATCTTTCACACTATGCAATAATAACATAAATAGGAGAAGTGTACAATGCAAGTTCATTTAAATATACACATACACAATCCACCAAACACATCCGTACCAAACAATCAGCAAGAATATGAAAAGAAAAATAAACAAGAACAAAAGTTCAAAAAGTTGCTAACACTCCCAGGGCGTCCCCAGGGAGTGAAAATAGACACCACCCGTAGTAGTAAAATAGCTCTATCATCTAGGACTAATGCAATATTGTAGCAAACATAGAGTGTCCACTTGATCCGTGACTTTGTAACATTTCATATAATAGGTATGTCACACTTTATTCCGGATACTCAGGCTAAATCTGTGTTTTGTCAATTGCAGTTATAAACAGATGACTCTTTTGTCGATATGTCTAAACAGTCACAGAAAAAAACAACATGCTACAGCATTTGTAATCCTTAATGAATGAGTCCTGGAGAGACCTAAATAGCGTATCTTGTAGCTGTATCAATATTAAGAATATAATGTCCCTCCAAACTGTCATGCGTCTGGCCACAGGTAGTATAACAGGGAGATATACTTGTAATTCTGGCCCAGCCTCACACTCTTGAAATTTCACTCACGGTATCACATACATCACCATGTATAAAGTTCCTTTCTTCAAAAGAATGCAGTATGCCCCATAATAACATATGTAAAAGCTGCGAGTATCTCATACCCTTGTGGCAGCTGATAACCTCTGACTTGCACGGGCCGATGAAAAGAAATGGATAACAGTGTTACCTGCATCAGTGCGTGTACATCTTCCAAGTGATACCGTGAGACTGGATCACCGCCATGTATTACAGTGTGGTAATTAGGACCTTCCAACGAAGAACTCTGATCTCACCTTGCATATCAGGTAACCGTTTACCGAGAACGTACTCTGTGGCTCAGACAGCATGAGACAGGTATCGATGGTGGCGTCTGACTGTTCCGACATGCGTTTCGGGACTCCGCCCCTTTCTCAAGGAATGTGCAAGTACTAGCGGGGAGGTGCTGTTTAAACTTGATTACATGTATCCCTATTGGGTAAATGCATTCACACCTCCACTCTGACATCACACTATTCACATACGGATTTGTTATCATTGCTTAGTTTGAAAAAATGGATGTGTATCAGTCTCACGAATAGTTGCCAGACATAACACAGTAAATGTTGTACGATAAGAGTTAGTGTGCCTAGCTGGTCTATGTTAATATAGAGCCGAATGGAGAGCAACCCACCATCCAGTTCTAAAATCAAAATGTAAATTACAACGAAAAAACAAACAAAATACAACGAAATAGAGAAATAGGCATATACGTGCCTGAAAGTTCATATCGAACCACTTGCTTCCATGGTAAATTTTAACGAACCATGAGCAGAATTGAGTTTTGACACAAATGATGATGGTCTGACACAATTTGTGTCAAAACTCAATTCTGCTCATGGTTCGTTAAAATTTATCATGGAAGCAAATAAGACAAAAGTGAGCTTTTTGGACACCATGGTGTCAATTGCAGACCAGAAACTCAGAAGTAATTTGTTCGCAAAAGAGACAGACAGGAATAATACTTTACTCTATGAAAGTTTCCATCCTCCCTCTCTGATTAAGAACCTCCCACTGGGCCAGTTGTTGCGTACTAAAAGGATTGTGGATGATCCAATTACTTGCATACAGAGATTGGACGAAATGTCCAAAAAATTCCTGAACAGAGGCTACCCAATGGAAATCCTGACAGATAATATCAATAAAGTTATGAATATTGATAGGGAGAGTCTATTGAGTAAAACTACTCGTGAATCTAAAAATTTTTCGGTGCCTTTTGTAAGCCATTTTGGCCTGCACAGTAAAGCTCTGAAAAGGATAATATTACAACACTGGCATCTGTTGAGAGAGGATACCCATGTGGGTAAGATTTTCCATGAAACTCCATTATTTTCTTTTAGGAGAAATAGGAATTTGAGAGATGAACTCATACGTGCCGACTGGGGTTCCATGAGGAAACCCATTGAAATTACTAAGAAAGGCTCTTTTCCTTGTATGAACTGTGTCATTCAATGTCACAAGGAGATCATATTACCCACCCACTTTTGGGTAAAAGGATTCCCATCAATGGGAGGTTCTCCTGTAACTCGAAATATGTTATATATGTCATTAAGTGCCCGTGTGGCTTGGCATATGTGGGGGAAACCACCCAGACTGTTCGTGATAGGATACGCCAACACAAAGCAGCTATAGGCAAGGATGATGAAGACGCACCTGTGGCTCATCATTTTACTCGATTTGCACATAATAAGAGTCAACTGCGGTTCCAAGTCATTGATGGGGTACCCCCTCTGCGCAGAGGTGGGGATAGACAGAAAATATTATTTAGGAAAGAAGCACAGTGGATTAGGCAACTAGACACTATGGTCCCCAAAGGCTTGAATAGAGATATTTCTTGGGGCAATTTTATTTGAGCTCCCAATTCCATGCTCTCTTCTTCTAATCTGGAGAGTCAGTTATTTCATCTATGTAGTTATAAGATGACATACAGGGGTTCCTCTATAGAGCCCTCGATGGTTAGGGGTAATGATTAAGTGAACTCAAGCACTGTCCTATTTGGATTTAATTATTAGAAGCCTTGGCCCTTTAAGGATATCTATTTCAAATTCATCTATTGTCTGAGCACCTCATGAGACATCAGATATATCTGCCCTGGTCTCTTACAGCTAGATTTAGAGTTTGGCGGCCAAAGGGGTGCGTTAGCTACACGTGCTTTTTTCCCCCCGCACCTTTTAAATACCGCTGGTATTTAGAGTTCACAGAATGGCTGGGTTTTCAGTGCGTTAGGCTAGAAAAAGGGAGCGTAGAGCATAATTTAACGCCACTGCAACTCTCGATACCAGCGGTGCTTACGGACGCGGCCAGCTTCAAAAACGTGCTCGTGCACGATTCCCCCATAGGAAACAATGGGACAGTTTGAGCTGAAAAAAAACCTAACACCTGCAAAAAAGCAGCGTTCAGCTCTTAACGCAGCCCCATTGTTTCCTATAGGGAAACAGTTTCTAAGTCTGCACCTAACACCCTAACATGTACCCCGAGTCTAAACACCCCTAACCTTACACTTATTAACCCCTAATCTGCCGCCCCTGCTATCGCTGACCCCTGCATATTATTTTTAACCCCTAATCTGCCGCTCCGTACACCCCCGCCACCTACATTATCCCTATGTACCCCTAATCTGCTGCCCTAACATCGCCGACCCCTATATTATATTTATTAGCCCCTAATCTGCCGCCCCCAACGTCGCCTCCACCTAACTACACTTATTAACCCCTAATCTGCCGACCGGACCTGAGCGCTACTATAATAAATGTATTAACCCCTAATCCGCCTCACTCCCGCCTCAATAACCCTATAATAGTATTAACCCCTAATCTGCCCTCCCTAACATTGCCGACACCTAACTTCAAGTATTAACCCCTAATCTGCCGACAGGAGCTCACCGCTACTCTAATAAATGGATTAACCCCTAAAGCTAACCCTAACACTAATACCCCCCTAAGTTAAATATAATTTAAATCTAACGAAATAAATTAACTCTTATTATATAAATTATTCCTATTTAAAGCTAAATACTTACCTGTAAAATAAATCCTAATATAGCTACAATATAAATTATAATTATATTGTACCTATTTTAGGATTAATATTTATTTTACAGGCAACTTTGTAATTATTTTAAACAGGTACAATAGCTATTAAATAGTTAATAACTATTTAATAGCTAAAATAGTTAAAATAATTACAAAATTACCTGTAAAATAAATCCTAACCTAAGTTACAATTAAACCTAACACTACACTATCAATAAATTAATTAAATAAAATACGTACAATTATCTACAATTAAACCTAACACTACACTATCCATAAATAAATTAAATACAATTCCTACAAATAAATACAATTAAATAAACTAACTAAAGTACAAAAAATAAAAAAGAACTAAGTTACAAAAAATAACAACAATTTTAAACTAATTACACCTACTCTAAGCCCCCTAATAAAATAACAAAGCCCCCCAAAATAAAAAAATGCCCTACCCTATTCTAAATTACAAAAGTTCAAAGCTCTTTTACCTTACCAGCCCTTAAAAGGGCCCTTTGCGGGGCATGCCCCAAAGAATTCAGCTCTTTTGCCTGTAAAAAAAAAACATACAATACCCCCCCCCAACATTACAACCCACCACCCACATACCCCTAATCTAACCCAAACCCCCCTTAAATAAACCTAACACTAAGCCCCTGAAGATCTTCCTACCTTGTCTTCACCATGCCAGGTATCACCGATCGTTCCAGGCTCCGAAATCTTCATCCAAGCCCAAGCGGGGGCTAGACATCCATCATCCGGCTGAAGTCTTCTATCAAGCGACGGCTGAAGAGGTCCAGTAGAGGCTCCAAAGTCTTCATCCTATCCGGGCAGAAGAGTAGATCCGGACCGGCAACCATCTTCTTCCAAGCGGCATCTTCTATCTTCATCCGATGACGACCGGCTCCATCTTGAAGACCTCCAGCGCGGACCGATCCTCTTCTTCCGACGTCCAACTGAAGAATGAAGGTTCCTTTAAGGGACGTCATCCAAGATGGCGTCCCTCGAATTCCGATTGGCTGATAGGATTCTATTAGCCAATCGGAATTAAGGTAGGAAAATTCTGATTAGCTGATGGAATCAGCCAATCAGAATCAAGTTCAATTCGATTGGCTGATCCAATCAGCCAATCAGATTGAGCTCGCATTCTATTGGCTGTTCCGACCCTTTCTCACGGAACAGTCAGACGCCACCATCGATACCTGTCTCATGCTGTCTGAGCCACAGAGTACGTTCTCGGTAAACGGTTACCTGATATGTGAGGTGAGATCAGAGTTCTTCGTTGGAAGGTCCTAATTATCACACTGTAATACATGGCGGTGATCCAGTCTCACGGTATCACTTGGAAGATGTACACGCACTGAAGCAGGTAACACTGTTATCCATTTCTTTTCATCGGCCCGTGCAATTCAGGGGTTGTCAGCTGCCACAAGGGTATGAGATACTCGCAGCTTTTACATATGTTATTATGGGGCATACTGTATTCTTTTGAAGAAAGGAACTTTATACATGGTGATGTATGTGATACCGTGAGTGAAATTTCAAGAGTGTGAGGCTGGGCCAGAATTACAAGTATATCTCCCTGTTATACTACCTGTGGCCAGACGCATGACAGTTTGGAGGGACATTATATTCTTAATATTGATACAGCTACAAGATACGCTATTTAGGTCTCTCCAGGACTCATTCATTAAGGATTACAAATGCTGTAGCATGTTGTTTTTTTCTGTGACTGTTTAGACATATCGACAATAGAGTCATCTGTTTATAACTGCAATTGACAAAACACAGATTCAGCCTGAGTATCCGGGATAAAGTGTGACATACCTATTATATGAAATGTTACAAAGTCACGGATCAAGTGGACACTCTATGTTTGCTACAATATTGCATTAGTCCTAGATGATAGAGCTATTTTACTACTACGGGTGGTGTCTATTTTCACTCCCTGGGGACGCCCTGGGAGTGTTAGCAACTTTTTGAACTTTTGTTCTTGTTTATTTTTCTTTTCATATTCTTGCTGATTGTTTGGTACGGATGTGTTTGGTGGATGGGGTATGTGTGGATTTGAATGAACTTGCATCGTACACTTCTCCTATTTATGTTATTATTGCATAGTGTGAAAGATTACACTGCATTGTATCCTTTGTTGAAGAATTAAAATTCTTTCATACTAAGACTCAGTGGCTGGGATCTTTGGATATTTTAATATTTAACTAGTGTTTGTGAGGCGGGAGTGTGGCGGTTTAGGTGTTAATATGTTTATTATAGTTGCGGCGATGTCCGGAGCGTCAGATTAGGGGTTAAAATTTTTATTATAGTGTTTGCGATGCGGGAGGGCCTCGGTTTAGGGGTTATGGGTGTTAGTGTACTTTTTAGCACTTTAGTTATGAGTTTTATGCTACGGCGTTGTAGTGTAAAACTCTTAACTACTGACTTTTAAATGCGTTAGGACTCTTGACGGGGTAGGGTGTACCGCTCACTTTTTGGTCTTCCAGGACAGACTCTTAATACCGGCGCTATGGAAGTCACATAGAAAAAAGACTTTTCGAAGTTTACTAAAGTCGTTTTGTGGTAAGGAAGTGAAAAGAAGTGTGCGGTGCCCCTAAACCTGCAAGACTTGTAATACCAGCGGGCGTAAGCTTTTTTACTTTAACGCACAACTCGTAATCTAGCCATTAATTTATTTTGTCTTTAGTTTTCTTGTGCTTTACTGACTCCTACAAAGTTCCACATGTAGACCAATAAAAGGTAAAACATAGCAAATATAAAATACATTACTTGGAAACAGTTCCTGTCAAGTTCTAAAAAGGACATAAAATGGTTAATGATATATACAATATCTGAAAAAAATGCTGTGTCACAAGACAGCTGTCAGCAGCATTTAGATCATTGCTGGATGTGTTTCTGCTCAAAACGTTATTCTTTGACTACATGAAATCAGCTGGTTACTGGAGCATAATGATAAAAATATGACAAATGCGAAGGAGGAAGCTATAGTATGAGAAGGGAAAACCACAATATGCAGCATGTGCTCATTACTGAGGTAAATGTAAAAATACCTCCTGATGTGAGCTTTGCACCAGATACTGAATGCAAAAGAATGTGGTTTTTTATTATAATATATTATGTCATTGGTATATAGGAGGACGGTTTGATTTCTCTTTTATCACAAATAGAGATTCAACTCTTCAAAAGTACTGATGTGAACAAAACCGCCCGACTGTAAATTTTCCATATGCAAACGTGTGAAAGGAATTTGACTCATTATAGCTATTTGGCTTTAATTGGATACCGATAAGACTTGGGACGTAAAACCGTTTCATGATAAGTATATTAAGGGATTTAATAAAGCAGAGTCTGAAATCTTTCTTTTCTTCACAAAAAGAGTAACACTAGAACAAGTTGCTATAGTCCCAAGTTGAAAAGTAAGTTCAAGAGTAATTTGGGGAAGCAGTTCTTTACAGAAAACATGGCCCAAAAATACCCTAAAATTCAAATTTTAGTAATTTTATTAAATGTTTAGGGCTATATTACAAGTGGAGCACTAGTGTGCGCTGGTATTACAAGTTGCTAGGAAGTATTCCGCTCAAGAGAGCATTCTTCTATAGGCTCCAATAGGATAGCGCAGGGAAGGGGGTAAGTCGCGCAGTGGTTGCAGCATTTTTAAATGTGTGTGTGTATATATATAAAATCCTAGCACCGGCCCTGGTTAATATCTGTATATACACATATTAACACATAAATATATATGTATATAAGTATATATATATATACTTATATACATATATATTTATGTGTTAATATGTGTATATACAGATATTAACCAGGGCCGGTGCTAGGATTTTAGGATTTTTGGTCACACAGGCAAGAATACATTTTGCCGCCCCCCCCCCCCCCTTAAATACCACTCAATTTCTAGTCTTTGACAAACTGTTACAGAGATATGCTAACAAAAACCTACAGATAGCTATTATCTATAATTATAGAGAAAAGAATTACCCATTTGTGTGAATAGTATTTGTGTGTGTGTGTGAATAGTATATGTATTTGTGTGTGTGTGTGAATAGTATATGTATTTGTGTGTGTGTGTGTGTGAATAGTATATGTATTTGTGTGTGTGTGAGTAGTATATGTATTTGTGTGTGTGAGCACGCGCATGTGCATATGTCTTTCTATCTGTGCATGTGTGTGTGTGTATATAAAGTGAGGCACTTTGATCAAACTGACAGCTATCCAGCTAAATGGTTATGTGATTCTGCAGAAAGTAGGATCACATAACTCTTTAGCTGGTTAGCTGTCAGTTTGATTGAATACAGTGAGTACAGTGAATCATACCATTAATCACCACTAGCACTATTCAGCACCTATAACCAGTGAGCAGGGCCGCCACTAGAATTTTTGGGGAACCTGACTTAACCATTGATCAGGCCCCCCCCCCCCCCTCCTTTGACATGTACAATTTTTGACCAAGTGACTAAAACATATATGCACTTTATTCTTAAGTGTCTATTTAAACTTGGAAATGTTATAAAGGTAGTAACACACACACACACACACAGACAAACTCATACACTGAAACACACACACACACACACAGACAAACTCATACACTGAAACACACACACACACACACAGACAAACTCATACACTGAAACACACACACACACACACAGACAAACTCATACACTGAAACACACACACACACACACAGACAAACTCATACACTGAAACACACACACACACACACAGACAAACTCATACACTGAAACACACACACACACACACAGACAAACTCATACACTGAAACACACACACACAGACAAACTCATACACTGAAACACACACACACACACACAGACAAACTCATACACTGAAACACACACTCACACTTAAGGATTCACATATAGACACTCTAGCAGACACGCAAATAAACACAAAAACACAATCAGACACAAAAATTCAGCACTTTTTTATATTGACCTGACAAGTAATGAGGTAAACTACAGTTTTGTAAAAAAAAAGGAGATTTAGAAAACAAAATATGGAGTTTTGATTATCTCTTTGTAAAGGAAGATGCCAACTAAATGATGACAACAGCATGCAGTGGCAGAAAGGAAGGGCCCCGAACTGCCTAAACAATAATTTAAAGGTTAAATGGTGGATTGGTGACTTCCGGAAAGGTCTCGTTAGTCTCAAAGTCTGTAGAAAGATGTGAATAATCAGTAGTAAGGTCAAAATGTCCTAAAAAGGAACAGACAATGGACACACACACAAACTCAAACTTGCACATACACCCAAGGAAACACCGACAGAGACAGCTTCAGAAAACACACAAAGACATACACACACACAGACACCCACAGAAAACACACAAAGACATACACACACAGAGAGACAACCACATAAAACACAGAAAGACACACATACACACACCCTCACTGAGACATCCACAGAAAACACACACCCTCACAGAGACATCCACAGAAAACACATACATACATACATACATACACACACACACCCTCACAGAGACATCCACAGAAAACACAGACATACACACCCACCCACCCTCACAGAGGCATTCAGAGAAAATACACAAAGACAAACATACACACACCCTCACAGAGACACCCATAGAAAAAGCTCAAAGACATATGCACACACCCTCAGACATCCACAGAAAATGCACAAAGACATACACACCCACCCTCACAGAGAGACCCACAGAAAAAAAAACATACACACTCATAGAAACACAAACCAAAGCACAAAGACATAAACACAGACACCCACAGAAACACTCACAGGAGGAAACATTTATGCACCTTGCATCCCCTAAATCACATTGTGTGACATGCATGATAAAAAAAAATTGCAGAAATTAAGAGATCACGTTTTAAATAATCATATTTGTAAATGTGCAAACAAAAATAATTTTGTGAATTCAAAATTGTACATTAATGATCTGGGTAGATGGCTAGATGAAGAAAAGTACTTTTAAAAGGTTGACATATGTTTGGTTTTTCCCCATTTTCCCCAACCAAGAGCACCACTTCAAATATAGTGTACAAATGTTCCCATCTGTCAGGTGTACTTATGGATTTTGAAAATGCTGTACGGTCTTGGTGGAACCATAAGCTGTGGTACTCATACCATTAGATCTGGTTAAATGCAGGATTTAGTCTTGTTGATATGTATTTCAAAATTAAGTCAGCTGTAGTGTAAACTGAACAGTTTTAAGTTAACCTGTCTTCATTTCATTTTCAAACACTGAGCAATCTTAGGCCTCGCTTCCATTGAGTCGTTATTCAGTTTGCGTGCACTCGCAAACCGTTAAATATGCTGTCGAAAGCAATACCGTTTATCGACTGTTTCCAATGGCGCGTTATACCTCAATATCGGTAGCTGGACTGCCGAAAAGATCTTTGCGTCCCATAGAAAGTAATAGAAGCCGTTAATCGATAAATTATACCAGGTTTCCAATGAAAGCGCTAACCGTTAATACACTGTCGGAGGCTGTCGATACATTGAGAAATATTACCCCCAGCTCAACTAGGTGTAAAGGAGGAAAAAGAGCTTTTTTGAGGCCTGTTTCTCATTGAAATTGCAAATCCAAAAGAAATTATGAGTGTTTCAATGTACAAATAACATTATATATGCTACATTTATTGGTCCTATGTATAGGAATATTTGCACCCATGTTGTCATAGAAATATCAATATGTATGTACATATAAAAATATATGCAAGTACCACAATTATGGAGCGACCTCCCGCACACTTTCAAACCTTCCCCATGCCTAATATCCTTTAAGAGATCCCTCTCTACATATCTCAAAACAGAATGCACCTGTCATTGTTGATTATATATTTCCTACCTGTTCTATGTTAAATTTTTGGGCATATGTATTATTATTGTTTTTTATTTTATTGTACCTATTGTATCAATGCAATGTTTTTTGTACCCAGGACATACTTGAAAACTATAGAAATCTCAATGTATCTTTCATGGTAAAACATTATAAAAATAAATAAAATATCTACCTATTCAAAATGAAACCTTTGCCCAGGGATGCTCTATATAATCTCAATGCATATAGAAAAATAATTCAAAGGAAATAAGTTGTTTATCATGAAGATGAGTTTTATTATTACAGATGTACCCTCATTCAAATGTAATTTTCAATGTGAAAATCATATTTATTCAATACAAAACGATGACACATTAAAGTTATAATGTGTCATAGTACTAATATTTATAAAATATATGTAATGTCATGTCTGCTAAAGCAGATAATACATTTGCAATATTTAGACAATTAACCAAAATACATAAGTGCTTAATATTACATACTTCAAGAGATATGAAGTATTGTCTTTAACATGGAGTTATTGAAACAATTTAAAAGTGCATTGTGCATTGGTCCCAGGGAGAGTCTGTGTCTGTTCATATGATGTCAATTAAAATGTATTAATCACCTCTATATCATGGCAATCATATATATTTTGTGTATACATCAGTGCTTAAATATCATAAAGATACATGTATCTAATTATTCTAAATATTGAATAATAATCTTGACAAAAAGGAGTGCATTAGTCATGATAGGTATTAGTCATGATAGGTATATATTTCAGATATTACATTCCACATAGGACTATAAGAATGAATGCAAGGTATTTGGCCATATCAACAGGAAGGAGTATTTACTTTTCAACTCTTCTAAAACTGTATAACCCTTATTAGTTTCATCTGAAGGAGCAAACAACATATGCTTGTGGAATATAAATCATAACATTTACACATGTCACGTTGACTAATGTTAGATAGCATATACTGTATAAATTTCATACACGTATCCCCAAGTATTCTTAAACGGCATAATATCCTCAATAAAAGGACACATACATTTCTCAACAAGGTACACCTGCATATTAATTGACATCATGTGAAATAAAAATGAATAAAGCTGTTAATTTTTAGCAGATAAACAGCTATTAGAATAATATTAAGATATATGTTCAAATTTGGATTAGAAAAATGGATGCATATTTATGAGATGAAAATCGCACTTAAAAAAGTGCTTTAGTGCAAAAATTAGATATGATATATCTTGGGTTGAAAAAAAAGAATATTAATTAATTCTTGCGGCGGGATTTTGACTTTGGAGGAGAGGTACTTAAGGGGGAAGTGTGGCGTCTTGTGTGACGCACACCAGCTGAATGTGAGGCTAATAACCGGGATTCAGGGGGCTGCAGGGAGATGACAGAGGATGCAAGTGAGGATGGAGTTTGGGGCCTATCCGCGAGCCTCTCCACTGCAGTGATGTGCAGTCACTAGAGGCAGGTGAGGCAGTGCTTCACCTCTCATATGGGCAAAAATATATATTTTTTTATTGGCTTTAAAAAAAAAATTGTAATTTTTTTTTCCCAGCATTTTTTTTTCTCACAGCTATATGTTGTGCAATGAAGAGGCACAAGCAGGTCTGCCCACCATTACACAACATGCTGCGCCATCTACTGGATGCAAGTGGTTAAGATCATTGCATGGCCCATTAACTGCTTATTTGAGGCAGTCCTATTTGGGCTGAACCAATCTAGCGAGAGGCATTAGTAAGTGGAACATAGGGTTGGGGCTGGATGTTAAATCATATAAAACAAAACAAAAACAGAAAAAAACAACTTTCATATATTTTGTTGCTGTCCTGTGAAGCTGCCAGCTTTGCTAAAGTAAAAAAGAGAGTTCTGTTCTTCCCCTTTAAGTGCAGTGGAATGTGCCACTGTCACTTCCTGAATCCTTCCAGAGCAGGAGAGAGGCACAGAGAGCAGTGTTTCACCCACATCTTATTAAAGTAAGATTTTACTGAAAGATTCTGTTAGTGAAAATGATAATTTAATGAATGTGGTTTAGTGTTTTTTATACTCTTTTACAGCAAAGGACCGTTTTTGTATTTTGTTTACTCAAACTTTACACCCACTAACTTAGCAGCTTGCCTCTGTACTTCACACTAAATTATAGACAAATTTTCTGAACTCTCTGTAGCTCTGCTGTTTTATTACTTTAAAATGCTGTGGTCCCTTCCCCCCCCCCCCCCCCCATTGTGTGTGTGTGTGTATCTCTCTCTCTATCTATCCATCTCTCTCCTTATGTGTTGTTCTCCCCCATGGTCTCTTTCTCTCTCTGTCTCTCTTCCTCCCCCTCTGACTCTCATCCCTTATGTAATGAAAGAATCTATAAGCATAATTTGCAGCATTAAAGTAAAAAGTATGTTTTAAACATATTTTAATGGGCATGGATTTCTAGATCTCATAATCAGAGCAAGCATTGTGTTATCTGGCAAGAGTTTCTGTTACAATCCTTTTAGATTAAAATCAGTTGTTTACTAAGGTTGACCAGTTTTCCAAGACACCATTAAAAGGGACATGAAACCCATATGAAACCCATATGCAAATTTAAATAACTTTCCAATTTACATCTAATATCTAATTTTCTTCATTATTTTGATGTCCTTTGTTGAAAATCATATCTAAATATGCTCAGTAGCTGCTGATTGGTGGCTGCACATAGATACCTCATGTGATTGGCTCACCCATGTGCATTGCTATTTCTTCAACAAAGGATATCTAAAGAATGAAGGCATATCCTGCCACTGCCTCACCAGCCTCTGACGTCACTTCACGTCACTGCTCCACTGCCTCTGACAGGCGGATGAGTGAGGCATTATGGATGTCCATTTGGCTCTGTATCCTCCTAAAAGCCTGCTGCTGCTGGAGCCTGGACAGCCTAAGCTCTCTATGTATGAGCCTCAGTAGATCATCCTGCTGGGACTGTGCCGGACCCTGTTGTACAGTTGGTGTCTCAGGAACCAATAATTGGCTGGTTCCAGGGCTGTCTCTCCATATTGGTGACTGGGAGGTTGTCTGTGATGGCACTGTTGGCAATACATTGGTGGGTGCAGTGGGTGGTGGTGTGGATTCCTGTTGTGCCATAGGAGTGGGAGGCATATAGTACAGATGATGCAGATCTGTATGCTGCTGTGGTGGGTGCATCATCTGCTGCTGAGGATAATGATGTCGTGGTGGGTGCATCATCTGCTGCTGAGGAGGATGTCGTGGTGGGTGCATCATCTGCTGCTGAGGAGGATGTTGTGGGGGGTGCATCATCTGCTGCGGTTGGTGCAGCTGTGGGGGCTGTGCCATTTGTTGCTGCGAAATGTGTGCATGAACTGCCATTGTTGAGGAGGATGATTCTGCTGGGGTTCAGAACCCAGAACATGAAATGTTGTCTCAGAGGTAGATGGAGAAGGGCCTGATACATCCTCCACCTCATATGCCCTAGGCTGCTGCATATCACCTTCTAAGAGGCTGATATAGGAGGTAGTGTCGCCATAGATATCCTCATCCTCCTCAGTGAATGTAGGAACATCCTGCTGTGGTGTTGGTGCAGCTTCATACTCCTCCTGTTCGGAACCTACAAATAAATACGTGTATACGGTATGTTTACATTATCTATCTAATAGAATATATTACTTTGTAGCATAACAATACAGACTATTATATTCCATATTTATGTGTATATATGTACACACACACACACACACACACACACACATACACACACACACACACACATACACACACATACACATACACACACACACACACATACACATACACATACACACACACACACATACACACACACACACACACACATACACATACACACACACATACACATACACACACACATACACACACACACACATACACACACATATAGTGTGTTTGGGATAAAATCCAAGCATATATGACCATAACTGATGAATCTTTATAGACTGTGTCTTAAAGGAACATTGTTAAAGGGACACTGTACCCAAATATTTTCTTTTGTGCTTCAGATAGAGCATGCAATTTTAATAAAACTTCTAATTTACTCCTATTTTCAAATGTTCTTTATTCTCTTGGTATCTTTATTTGAAATGCAAGAATGTAAGTTTAGATGGCGGCCCATTTTTGGTGAACAACCTAGGTTGTCCTTGCTGAATGGTGGATAAATGCATCCACCAATCAAAAACTGCTGTCCATAGTTCTGAACCTAGAAAAAAACTTAGATGCTTTCTTTTTCATATAAAGATTGCAAGAGAACGAAGAGAAATTGATAATAGTAGTAAATTAGAAAGTTGCTTAAAATTGCATGCTGTATCTGAATCACAAAAGAGAAAATGTGGGTACAGTGTCCCTTTAAGGACAATGACACATGATTTATATGAAATGCTTAATATTCTTGGATATTATATTATCAATATTCTTGCTTGCCGGAGCAGATATACAATACAGAGTGCTTGCTGAACATATTAAATACAACTATGTAAATTTAGATTCATAGCTAAACACAGATGGGTATTTATGATATACAACATATATACATCACATATATGGTTATATTTAATATTGAATATTCACCTTCATACACCTTTTCAGGTGGCACAGAGGTGTCCATTGTCCCCTTACATCCGTGAACAGATTCATCCGAGATGACATTGGACAGCATCTCCTCCCATGACCTTAGGTGTATTCTCTTGCTAGGACCACCACCTGTCCCACGTGCATATTTGTCCTGCTGTGCCAGCTTAGCTTTGGTTTCCCTCCTGCAGTCATGATAGCGGTGTTCAATGCTGGCAGTAGAACAATTACGTCCTAAGCAGCTGACTGCCACTCGAATCTCCTCCCACAGCTTATTCCGGACACCCGCCCTCAGGTTAGGGTTCTCCAGCTGAGGTGCCCTCTCCAAGTAGGCCTCAACAAGAGCCTCCTTCTCCTCCTCAGAGAACCTCTCCTCTCTTAGCCTGCCCTTCACACCTGAAGGGCCAGCAGACACAGACTCTCCCTCCTGTGACTGGGGACCAGCCCTCTCTCCCTCCTCTGTCCCTGCAGGCTGTGACAGGCTACCACCAGCCCCACCCCCAATTGCCACAGTCTGCCCCACTCTCCCTCTTCTTTGTGTGCCTAATTGAGGCTGACTCCTCCTCACTCCTCCCACCTCCACTCCTCTTCCACCCTCTCTCCTTCCCTCCTCCGCCAGGGTTTGAGGAAGGACAAATCCTCCACCCAAACCTTGGCCCCTATTCCTGGCCATACTACTCTCTACTTCCCCCCTCCCCCTCCCTCTATCCACCCTCTCCACTGCCCTCCCCCTAGCCACCCCCTTCCCAACTCCACTAGGCCTATCCATCTCTTTCTCCTTCCTCCCTAACTCTAACCTAACACTAAAGTCCCTAGCTTACCTAACTACACTAATTCACCTAACTAAACCCTAAATTAAATATCCCAAAACTAACTACATAACGTATCTAGACCCTAACTAACTCTATTCTATATCCCTCAAAATAAAAATAAAATGTGGGGGTGAAAATAAACAAAGGGATGTAAATGAAAAAGGAAAAACAAAAGAGGATTATAACAAAATTATCGAAAAATAATAAGGGATGCAAATGAAGAAAGGGGTGGGCTATATAGACAAATGAAACAAAAAATATGGGATGTAAAAAAAAAAAAATAGGATGGGCAAAATGTATAAAAAAAATTAAAGTTATATAGTGAGGAAGGGAAGGGTAGTCAAAGGGGGGATGGGAAGTGGAATAAGGGGATTAATGAAAGGAGTAATAAAGGAAGATGGGGATATGGGGGTTAATGAAATAAAAAAAAATGTGAATGTGTTTGTATCAAATAAAAGTGTGTGTGTGTGTGTTTGTGTGTATAAACTAATGTGTGTTAATTAACTAATGTATGGATGTGTGTGTGTGTTCCTAATATTATATGAGGCCTACAATAAGAATATATGAAAATAAAATATCAAACTCTCCACTAACTCTCAAACAACTATTAAAAACCCAAAACTCCTACCAACGCAACTAGCTCCCGTGTCTTTCTCTCTAGAGGCGATCACAGGTAAAGAGCGCAGGCGCAAACCGTTATTCTTATAGACAGAGGTCGGGTTACCATGGCAATGCACTTGTTATGGCGCGCTTTTCGACAAATCCGACATCGGTTGGCAACGCAAACGTACGGCCGAAAAGAGCGACTGTGCGCAACACGCTAATCTTTTCAATGGAAACCTGGTACTAAAATGGAGCCGTAAATTACTTTTAGCTGTCGTCCGCTTCGGTAGCTTACGGCTCCATTTTTAACGACTCAATGGAAGCGAGGCCTTAGTCTGAGAGTATAACATTTTATGCAGATGTAAAAATCTTAGATAAAATTCCTCCTTGCATCTGGAAAGTCCTTGCACAAAGAAATAAAAAAAATGTGCTCAGTAAGTCCTACCTCCTCTGCAAATGAAAGTGATCTGCCGTCTGACACACACTGTACAAACAAAGTGCCAAGTCTGTCTCACACTGTGCATAGTGGTTTAGTGCACACTCAGAAATCCTCTCAAATGCTAATACTTTACTACTTGTAATAACATTTCCCATGCTCAATTAGCACTCTGCTGTAGTACCCACTGGTGGCTACTAAAATTTTTAAAAATATATATTTTTTTTAATTTTAGTTCTTGCCCCACACACGCGCAGTTATATACACACACACAGTTGTACACACACAGTTATACACACACACATAGTTATACACATACACAGTTATTCACACACATACACACACAGTTATACATACACACACAGTTATATACACACACAGTTATACACATGCGCAGTTATACACACACACAGTTATACAAACAGTTATACACACAGTTATACACACACACACAATTACACACATGTGCAGTTATACACACACACACACACACACAGTTATACACACACGCACAGCAAAACTGTAAACAGTGTTATGTATAAAGATAATTATGGGTTGTTATTATATCAACAATTAAGAAAATCTTTATTTATAATAAACATTTATTGTATTTTTATGGTGTTGGTCATATTAGCTCTTATAAAGCAATATAATTTTACATTATGCAATGCGTCACTGTTGTTGACTGTTCTTTCTCTTACAAACCAAACTTAAAATTACAAACCATTATTTTATAATGACCCTTATGATTTGTTAAAAAAATATGTCAGAACTACAAAGGTTTGTGTTATTCCACATATCATTAGTGGCAGCATAACAGACCTAAGAAAAATATGAATACATATACATTTTGTAAATAAATTCATGGCTAAATATGGTAGTTAAAAATACATTAAAAACCATGATTAGGTCTGCTCTAAATAATGCTTATGAATAGAAAAGACATTACACTGTTACATGCAACACAATAAAATATGTAAATATAAATAGTTCGATAGTTCCTATTCACTGGTTGGAACAGTCTCAGATATTTGTTAATTTCAAGGGGGGCGTGTCTGAACACCGACTCGAATGGCTGCTTTTCCACTACGGCTGTGAATCCAAGCAGATAAACCCGCTGTTTATCGCTTATTAGCATTACAATTCAAGGCTTCTCTTAACGCTACTGTGTTTCTTATCTCTAAAGGAGCAGAATTATACATTCTTTATACTTGTTTCCAGCCTGGCAGACCAGAACTTATGAGGTACGCAGCGGAGGCCTAACATTGGCCTGGATCCTCATTTGCCCTCCCCAGTTTCCTGATCAGTCAGGTCCAGCAGCTGAAAGAGCTGAGAAGCTATAAGAGCTGAATTTAAACTATAAGACATAGCAACTACTGAGAACTTTATCATAGTTATGGAGTCGAATCACGTAACTCTACTGAGGGTGGTAGACCGTTTATTTCAGGAGCATTTACTGAGTTTTACTGAGACCCTACATTCCACATGGGGGAGTGTTTGCAAAAAAGTGACACCGAGATTGCAGCATACCTCGGAGGACAAATTAACCCTACAACAAGACACCTACTCTATAGAGCCTGCGGTGACAACATGCCGGGTGGTTTGTGCAGCGACATCCTTCCAGGGCACTGGGAGCAGCATAACAATGCATGGTACAGCTGACAGTTTCGTACAGAGGGAGAGTGAGGTGGTCGCAAAGAAAAGACAGGGAGATATGCCCTGCAGCCCGGTTACCATTGAGACCCGCTCCATGACCCCAAACCTGCCTCGACCACAAAAAAGGGAGAAAGATCACCTAGCTGAAATGCCATATGGTCAGGACCCTGCCTTACAGCTGATAAGAGCAGTCCGGAGTGAGATGGGGCATTACACCCGAATTGGAACTCAGAATCTAAGCCTGCAGCAGCGGGCACTTGAATCAGAGAGGCCCTTTGTTTCTGCATATGAAGCACAGTGCAGGATCACTTCCACACTCGAGATTCACCTGAGTGGTCTGAAACTGTCACTGTGCCCCAGATCAGAAGTGGGGTAATTTGTTATCCTGTTAACTAAGAGTCAATTAGCCACTCGGTGGGACTGATACACTGACTCTCACACCTAGGGACATGTTATTTGTTAGATGTGCCTCCTATTCACTTATCGTTTTCATTTTGTCTATACGTGCTTAGTGATGGTCACATAAGTCTGTCTGTAATTTAGCTTAAGCTAACAATATGTGTCTGGTATGTAGTATTCCACTTTTAATAACAGTTAACCATGCAATGCATATAGAGACATAGCCCATTTGGAGGAATTGATTTTATGCACAGAGCTCTGTAATAATTGTGTCATTTGTCCCACCCCATGGAGTCCTTGTCTATTGTTCTTTCTTATATGCTTGTGTTAACCTCAATTTTACTTTTAAGTCTGTTGATAGGCTGGGTCCATCTAATCCCTCTGCCCTTCTAAGCGTTAACAGTCAGGTGGTTCAGCTCCTCTGACATTAATATATCATCACAAGTATGTATGTTCATTGCTCCTTACTCCATATGATGTTATAATGTTGGCTTCAGAAAGACCAATCTCGGACCTCCTTTTACTGTCTGCAACATTGATATCTATAGCTAATTACATTAAGGTTTTCTTTTTCTTTTTTTCCTTTTTTTTTCAGCATATCACTTATTGTCTATATTCCTATGTATATATGCGGCAGGGGTCCAAGAGAGGACCTATATGTTTAATAATTACGGAATGACCCCTATAGCCCCTCTTTCCACTCTTCTGTTATGTTTAGAGCCCAAGAGAGGCGATTGTTTATTTTAAGAGGGTACACGTTCTTTTTCATAGAACTTGATACTTACATTTGGGGGTCACTCCTCTTATTTTATCAGTTAACGTTCTATAAATAGAAAAGAGGATAATATAGCTAATGTGGGCATAATTGTGATTATATTTCCTTGTTGTGTGATATGTGTAATTTAAAACATACTGTAAGATCTATCTGAAGGCCTGCATTACCTGTTGCTACCTTTAGTATTGCAATAAGAAGGGTTTGGCTTCTTGTTAAGTCTAATTTTTTGTTTTACATTTTTTTATCTGGAATTCTGTATGCTATATCCTCAATAAAAATTTAATAAAAAAAAAAAAAAGTTAATTTCAAAGTGTTTTAAATTTCCTCTGTGACTGTATAACAAGCAGCAGCAGCGATCATTTATGCTACACGTTACTCAACGGCGTCGGAATCCAAAGCCTCTATAGGAGTGGACTCCTGGACTTTCACTGCAATACCTTGATTCTGTGGAGCAGTGGTTTGAGCTCTGGCCTCCGCGCGTTCTCGGCGTGCACTTAATCCAGCAACTGTCAGTACTGCCCACATGTCCGTGAGTTCCTCTGAGCATGTGACCCTTATCCTCCAATCAGATTAGCAGATTCCCGGTACAGGGAGGAGGGGAGGGCAGCAGAGCAGAGGGGACAGGGGAGTTGGTAAAAGGACAGGGGCGCTACAGAGGCAAATGCTACTGCATAATGTGTGAGGATGCCATTAAGCAGCAAGTGAATAAAAAATTAAAATAAAAAAAAATGTTTTTCCTCATGTTGCAAATTTGCACCCCCCCTACAGAAGCGCTATAAGGCGGCTGCCTATATGCCTATATGCAAGCACCGGCCTTGATATTAACACATAAATATATTTGTATATAAGCATATAAATATATATTTACTGGGAACACACAGTTCCAATAGACCGCAATTAAAATGCACTTTTCAGTGCTGTTTTTTTCAAACACCTGCCAACTTTAAAGCCCCAAAAGTGACTAGTGCAGTTTTTTTTTTTTTTTTTTTAATATTTTTATTGAGACAAACAAAACAGAGTAAAGTAATACAACTCCACAATAGTATGTGCATAGGCATTACAAACATATAAAGGTAAACAATAAATCTTAGATGTTGGTATGATAGAGATTAGCTTGCTCTTTCCACATACGTAGTTTTTTATTTTTTGGAGAGTATAGATGTGGGGTTGCTCAGAGAGGAGTATAGGGTCTCTTTTTAATATTATATGGGATACTATGAATATAAGTGAACAAAGTTATATCTCTGCTTCATAATGGGATGGGGCAAGAGAACCACTCCTTGTAGACTGAAGTGGGTTTTGAGTAATAAAATGGTAAGAGATCTGCGCGTCTACTTGTGGTAAAGAATACATTTATCTAATAGCTGGCGGGGACTTTTGGATTAATCATGGAATCTGTATCGGGAAAGGTATATAACTTAACAAGAATATTGTGAGAGGAGGAAAGATTACAGCGGACAAGAGCCGCTTAAATTAAAGAAAAGTGGGTATAGAACCCAGTATGGGAGGGGGCGGAGCTATGATGGGATTCTCTACATAGAATGTAGCTGGTATAGAAATATAAAAGTATAAAAAGAGGGGGGAGGCTGAACCTGGTAAATACTCTGGATATATGTTTGGAGTCTAAAGGGCGGGGGAGGAAAACTTGCTGGTGCATAACTAGATATTCTTCAATCTCAGCAATGGCGAATTTGTAAAGACTAACAAAATAAGGGGTAGTAGGTACATTCTGTCAGAATAGCGCCTCTAGGGTGGTAGATATTACACAGTCCAACCTTAGTTAAGCATAGTTATCACATGTAATACGGTCAATATATTTAGCTAGAACATAGTAAAGCCAAGCTAGAATCGGGAAACTTTTAAATTAAACTCTAGCCAGCCTGAGTGACATAAGTAATTGCAGCAAACTGACAGGTAGTCCATCTGCATGTGAGGGGGCAATTGTCAGTGTCTAGCTTGGCAAAACAAGGTGACAGTTCCAACAAAACAAGCTTAGCTACCTCCTAAATTATTTGACATCTAGAGTTGTTATGATATAGGGCTAAACAGTTGTGTAAACTAACTTCTCATAATCTAGAAATAGCAAGCGTGCACTGGAACTTTTTTGAGGAAAATGGTTACATATGGCTTAACTAATAGTAGAGGAGCTAGACAAATCCCATTGATATGCCCGTACATGTCTTTCCCATATGGGCTGATAGCAAAAGATGGGTGCAGTAATATATAACCCTGACAGGGTGACTTCATATTAAATAAAACAAGACTCTATAGCTAAGCTTAACTAATCATCTGTTCACATATAGGAACAAATGTGAAACAAGGAGTAGGAACATATAACATAAGAAACAGTCATTGATGACCTGACTAAGACCTGGAGGGCTATGTAGATAGGCAGTAGCGTTCAACCCACTCCGGATTTCGGGTGAGTAAAGTAGAATAGCATCAAGATAGAAATGAGATGCCATGTCAGTCCCTGATCCTGCGGCTGTGTCACTAAATAGGTGACAAAGTCCTGGAGAAAACAGTTTAGTGAGCCATGCTCCATCTCTGGCAAAGTTTGAGCTGATTCAGGTGCCTTCTCTCCCCTCCTGCTGAGGATCATCCCAAACAAAGCAGCATGTAGCGACCCGGCTTCTGAGCGGTTGTGAGAGAATGCCTCGAGATCTAAGGGTGCTAAGTGCGTCGGTGTATGCTTAGCCCGCACAGCAGTCAGGTCAGCGACCCTCGCAAACCGACTGCCAGCTGACTCTGAGACGGCTATTGAGATCTCCTGCTGTGGGGTCGCCCGTGGGTCCGGTAGTTGCTTAGCTAGGTCAAGTAGCGCTAGGAAGCTTTGCCGTAAATCAGAGAAGTGGTCATCAAAGTGAGACAACATCGTATCCTCCTCCTTGTCTGTGGATTCCATGTCTTCAGGAAGTCAATATAGGCACAGATAAGTAGCTACAGGGAGATGTTGAAAACTCTGTCGCCCTCCGCTTTTCCCTGAAACAGTGTGGTCCAGACACCAGCGGGAAGGGGGTGGGGGTTCAGCCGCTCCGAACTTCAAACCAAAAATGCACTGTTTAAGTAAGCCGTTACGATAGAACGGAAATACAGTAGAAGCCTGGGTATAAGTCCAAGAATAGTCTCAAAGTCTCGCCAGTCCACCACTCGCTACTGAACAGTGAGGCATAGTATTCTGTTTTAGTGAGTAAGTAGAAAAGGCCTAAAATGGTGGCTCAGCTTCACAATGGTTCAGAGCTGCGTCATACCGGAGCATAATTTCAGAGCTTCCTTGTTTTAGTCTCACGCAAGCTGGCTTATGTTCCGCTTGATAATATGTCAAAATAGGGTATAAGTTAAGTATAGTCTTTAGGAGATAGAGACTTTTAGTGGGTTAATATAAGATTCCTTTGGAGAGCTCAGTGTAGAGACGTCTTCTCTGCTTGGCAGTTAGCTCCGCCCCTTCCTAGTGCAGTTTTTTTAATAAAAAACCCTATAATGCCCTCTATTTTGAGGGCATTTGGGGCACATTTACAACAATTTGTGCCATGATTGCACTAACTGTAAATAATTTCATTAAGAAACCTAAAATTGTGATAAATGTAATGATTTTTTTTATTTGATCGCATTTGGCGGTGAAATGGTGGCATAAAATATGCCAAAATGGGCCTAGATCAATACTTTGGGCTGTCTACTACACTACACTAAAGCTAAAATTAACCCTACAAGCTCCCTAAAAGCTCCCTAATTAACCCCTTCACTGCTGGGCATAATACACGTTTGGTGCGCAGCTGCATTTAGCGGCTTTTTAATTACCAAAAAGTAATGCCAAAGTCATATTTGTCTGCTATTTCTGAACACAGGGGATTCCAGAGAAGCATTTACAACCATTTGTGCCATAATTGCACAAGCTGTTTGTAAATAATTTCAGTGAGAAATCTAAAGTTTGTGAAAAAATGAACAATTTGTTTTATTTGATCGCATTTGGCGGTGAAATGGTGCCATGAAATATACCAAAATGTGCCTAAATCAATACTTTGAGTTGTATACTAAAACATATATACATGTCAAGGGATATTCAGGGATTCCTGACAGATATCAGTGTTACAATGTAACTATCGCTAATTTTGGAGAGAAAAAAATGGTTTGGAAATAGCATTGTGCTACTTGTACTTATTGCCCTATAACTTGCAAAAAAAGCAAAGAACATGTAAACATTGGGTAATTCTAAACTCAGGACAAAATTTAGAAACTATTTATGATTTTGGTGGTCAAAGTTAGAAAAAGTGTGTTTTTTCCATTTTTTCATCATATTTTATAATTTTTTATAGTAAATTATAAGATATGATGAAAATAATGGTATCTTTAAAAAGTCAATTTAATGGCGAGAAAAAAAACGGTATATAATATGTTTGGGTACAGTAAATGAGTAAGAGGAAAATTACAGCTAAACACAAACACCGCAGAAATGTATATATTTTTTATAGTAAATTATAAGATATGATGAAAATAATGGTATCTTTAGAAAATCAATTTAATGGCGAGAAAAACGGTATATAATATGTTTGGGTACAGTAAATGAGTAAGAGAAAAATTACAGCTAAACAGAAACACCACAGAAATGTAAAAATAGCCCTGGTCCTTAAGGGTAAGAAATTGAAAAATGGTCTTGTCCTTAAGGGGTTAATGTATGTATATGTGTATATATGTTTTGCTAGACATATATACATACATATATACATATATATATATAAGTGCATTAGAGCCTATTGCCATTAAGTAGATGAAAAGATGTAAAAACATATAAAAACACAGTAACATTGTAAATGAGGTTGAAAAAAGACTGAAGTCCATCAAGTTCAACCTATACACATCTAAAAGACTTACAAAAAAGCTACAGTTGAGCTAAAATTATTTCCATTAAAAAAGGTATCCCATTTAAAACAAGCAATCAAATCCCTGAATTCTGTTTCTAGCCAGAGATGTATCCAAACCATTTTTAAATATATCTAAGGTATTGGCATTCACTACCTCCTTTGGTAGTGAGTTCCACAATTTTATTGCTCTTACTTTGAAAAAAACATTTCTGTTTCAGGAGATTGTGGCCCCTATTTATTATGGTCTGGCAGACCTGATCGGACACTGCGGATCAGGTCTGCCAGACCTCGCTGAATACCGCGAGCAATGCGCTCGCCGTATTCAGCATTGCACCTGCAGCTCACAAGAGCTGCTGGTGCAATGCCACCCCCTGCTGACTCGCGGCCATTCAGCCACCAGCAGGGGGGTGTCAATCAAACCGATCGTACTCGATCGGGTTAATTTCCGGCGATGTGTGTCCGCCTGCTCAGAGCAGGCGGACAGGTTATGGAGCAGCGATCTTTGTGACCGCTGCTTCATAACTGCTGTTTCTGGCGAGCCTGCAGGCTTGCCAGAAACACAGGGCATCAATCTCCAATTGGAACTTGATAAATATGCCCCTAAATCTCCTTTCCTCAAGCCTTAAATTCTGTCCTCTTGTCACAAAAAAATGTATTGGAATAAACAGAGCATCTGTCATCTCTGTATATGGAAAACAAGCTGTACACAGATGGCAACCAAGGCCACACAGGTACCTGTAAGAGGTGCCACGTAATAAGTAAAAATATATATATATATCAAAGTCCCAATAACAAATAGGTGTCCCTTGATAAGGTGTGTGATTTTTATGAAAGTAAAGATGTATTTTCAACTCAAATATTCTACAATCAAATTAGAATATATATCCTAGAATAGAAGTACATATATCTCAGGTGTGCATATAGATCACATACATATATATGGTGTGTGACCAGGTTCATATATTAATAAACAAACAAGTGTACAACTTTAAGTGCACATATGATAATGATAATAAATGTCCAGAAATATATTATAAATAGTGTAGTCCAGGTGATATAACCTTGTACAATGTCAAGACAGGGTCCAGGGCTAGAGGCAGCTCCTCTAGGGTGTCACGCCACAACACAGGAATAGATGATCTATAATGGAAAAGATAGAGGGCGCCACATAGTGCAAATCAGACTGTAACACAGAGATTATGGGAGAATGGTATATATCCAACTCACGTGATGTAAAGCACTAATGTGCAGTAAAGGCAGTCCGGCACTACAGTCGTACGGTAGACCCAACGGTGATGCTGGAACAGTACCACAGAGTGTCCTCGTCCCACCAGGGGGAGTCCAGGGAGAGTCTGTGGCAACAGAGCCCATGATAGGTCTGAAGAATAGTTCGTAAGAGAGCCTCAATCCAGCTCAAACTGGGAGATAAGCAGCTTTAAAAAAAAGTGAAGTGATAGCCTCCAGAAGGGAGGAATAGTTCCAATGGTTGGTGCAGCAGCCAAATGAGAGTGAGAGTAGTGATAATAAAAATAAAAATTTATTAAAAACATAAAACCATCAGCAACGCGTTTCTCAGTGTCACAGCACTGTTTCATCAGGCTATACAAACCATCTCTCATAGCTGCTGTACTTATAATTCATCACAACCAATCAGCAGTGAGTCCCAGTACACACCCATCAGTTGATACCAATCTCATACAGGTAGAACAAAACAAGGACAAAGTGCTAAATGGGTCTGATAACTGTCATTCTTAAAGATAACAGAATGTTTCACATATTGTAAAATATAGAATTAATGCATTAATTTTTTAAATATATACAAAAAGTTATAAAATAATAAAATTCATCAACATTTCATTATCTAAGATGTCATAAAATGGTATAAACCAATCAATTGAGAAGGAATAGCATCATAATAAATGGGATTATACCAATTGTCAAAGGGGTTATATCGTTTGTGAAATAGATGTATTTATTTATTATCATCATAAAGGAATGTGTACCTGTCCACAAACTTGTGACCAAAATGTATTCAGAACTGCCGGAATGAATTCATGTAAAGGATCAAAGTTGAATAATAATCTGAAAGAAAATTCAAAAGTAAGGTTCTCACCAGGAGCGTCATGAGGACATAGGTGGGGGCGTTGCCAATGACGTAGTGCTCCTAAACATAAAGGCTAGATGTGTGGAGGAAAAAAGCCTACTCGTGAATTGGTTAAGAACCGTTACAAATAAATACCCAGTGATATGCAAACAAAAAGCAATCTAAAATAAATAAATAATATCCCTGTATACTATAGTGCAGGGCTTGTGATCGACAAGTGTCAGTGAGAGAGCAGGAGTCACATAGGGGCGTGAGCGTGATCAAGTACCCAATCAGAGGCAAGGCAAAAACAAATAAAAACAAATGGAAGGTGTGACAGAGCCCCAATGTCAACATAAACAGCGTGGTCAGATGATATTAGACATAGTGACGATATAGGGTACAAACATCAGGGTGCCTATCACACAGTGCGATATATCTGTATATGGAGCTTGAATATATTTATATAAAATAATCAAGTCCCTGGTGGACTCCACTGATTACCTTTGTCCAATCTGAGTATGATCCATTTACTGCTACTTGTTGCTCCCTGTCTTTTATCCAGTTATTTATCCATGAGCTAACATTTTCAGCTATATGCAATATTCATATTTAATAAAGATTTTAACTATGTATTTACTGTAAATATTTCACATGTGCTAATGCGATTATGCTATGCTGTTTGGGCGATGGGGCTTTATTTCAACAATTTTTTTTCTCTCCATTGGCTTCTATGGGGAATGCTAAAATGCGATTGTGCTTGCACGATCTTGGGTGTTTTTTTTTCTACTTTTTTTTCTCCATTGATTTCTATGGGGGAATACACGCACGCAAAAATTTAAAGTGACACTGTACCCAAATTTTTTTCTTTCGTGATTCATATAGAGCATGACATTTTAAGCAACTTTCTAATTTACTCATATTATCAAATTTTCTTCATTCTCTTGGTATCTTTATTTGAAATGCAAGAAAGTAAGTTTAGATGCCGGCCCATTTTTGGTGATCAACCTGGGTTGTTCTTGCTGATTGGCGGATAAACTTATCCACCAATAAAAAAGTGCTGTCCAGAGTTCTGAATAAAAAAAAAAGCTTAGATGTCTTCTTTTTAAAATAAAGATAGCAAGAGAACGAAGAAAAATTGATAATATGAATAAATTAGAAAGTGGCTTAAAATTACATGCTCTATCTGAATCATGAAATAAAAAATTTGGGTTCAGTGTCCCTTTAAGCTAGGATTTTTGTGCTATTCCGGTTACTGCTTGCGCAAAAAAAAATGTTTTTGAACTTGCAATACGAACGCAACCCTAGTAGCACAAAAAGCTTAACTCTAGCGGAGTTTTCGCGATCGCTGGGAAAAAATACTGTGCCACTTGTAATTTAGCCCTTAGCGTTTAATATAAAGTCTGAAAGCGGCATCTTTTCCACACCGGTGGTATTAATCTGTTAGCTCAAGAAGCTGAAAGATCCATATGCTCCTTTTCATTCAAGTATATGTGAGTGAATTAATGTAGCTTTGAAAGTTTACCAGATATAGGAAATCTTACCTATAATCTATGTTCCTTATAAGGTATATGCTCACACACTGACATAAACGCGAGACCAGATACTGACAGGGGCAGATCTGCTACAACCGTGGTAGAGCAATCCAAGACACTTACATTGCTCTAAAGGTGAGCAGCTCCCAAGTAACAAATAAATAAATTAAAGTATACAGCTATGTTTAGCTATCAAACAGCTGATTTTAGGGAGGCTAAACTCATTGTGCACAATCAAAAAGAAATTATTACTGAATTAACCACCACTGCAATTAAAGTTAAGGACACCACATTTTTTATTTCATGAGTCAGACAGAGCATACAGTTTTAAACAACTTTCCAATTTACTTTGATTATATAATTTGCTTCCTTCTCTTGGTAACATTTATTGAAAAGCATACCTAGGTAGGCTCAGGAGCAGGAATGCACTGCTGGGAGCTAGCTGCTAATTGGAGTCTGTACATTGGCTCACCTATGTGTTCAGCTAGCTTCCAGTCAAGGATTACTGCTTCTTCAAGTATGCTAAAAGCATGACGCAAATTTGATAAAATAAGTCAATTAGAAAGTTGTTTATCTAAATCATAAAAGACAAATTTTGGATTTCATGTCCCTTTAAATCATATTCTCCCTCTATCACTATTAAAGTGATGGTAAATCCTAATGTTTGTGAAACAATAGAATTTACCAGTGCTGCAAATAAAGGGGACTTTAAGTCATGAATTATAAAATATAAACATTTTCATGCTGAAAGTTCCTTTATTTGTCTGCAACTTATTCCACTTTGAGTAACTCAGGCCGCTCACGGCAGAACACTATTTTATCAGTGAGGTGATGTTAGCCTCACGGCTATTGTCTACGGGGTGGAAATGTCACCTCATTCAAAAAATAGCGTTCTGCTTACGAAGCCTGAGGTGCTCAGCGCAGCATAAGTTGCAGACAAATAAAGGAACTTTCAGCATGAAATACTTTATTTGTAACACTGGTAAATCCTAGCATTTAAAAAAACATCACTAGACTGCCAAATTGTAATGCTTTTAAAAGTTTCCTCAAAACATTTGAGCTGTTATATATATATACTATATATATATATATATATATATATATATATATATATATATATATATATATATATATATATATGTAAGATATAAATCATTAAGGAGTAGAAGGGTAGAAGGGAATAAGTCAATATCAAAATTTGCCTCGGTTTAGTAGTTTGTTTTAGTAATACTGATTAAATAATTTTGATAGAAGTAAACTAAATTACAACATAGTCTAGCAACTCTATAGATGCAATAATTATAACATAGTGATATGCAGGAAAAAGGCTGGTTCTAGCTATATTTTAACTTATTGCAATCAACAGACAAATATGTAAATCAATTAACCCAAGAACTGAGCTACAGTAAAGTGTATAATATAAAACTAGCCTTGTACTAATGTAACCCTAATTGAGTAAATGCTGTAAAAGAGAAAATACCACTGCTCATTGTTTTTCAGGTATTGATTTGTGAAAAGATTCACAATTCTATTTATATGCAATTGTGTTCAGCTCTTTAGCAAACAAAACACTGTGTCCCTATGTTGTTATACACAATGATTAATCATTTTCTTCTAAGTGACATAATGGGCACATTGAAGTAATATAGACTCTGTCATATAGTAGGTGCCCTGGCAGATGATAAACTGATAAGTTTTTTCCCTGGCTCCTACTGTATTTCTTTTAATATGGCATTCCATCAAAAACAAGATGCAGTGTCACTCTTTACATCAAGCCTTAAACTAATGGCTCAGAGTTGTCACTAATCTAATTATCTCCCTATTCTCCCAATTTAAAATCCTTAAACTACCATTTATCTGAAACAGACATCCCTGGTCTCTGTTAGTGGCATGAAAGAGAAGAAACATCTCAACATACAAGGTAAAACAATGATGGAAAAAGGGACAGACAGTGCAGTCATCTCTATGATCAAGTGTACATAAGAAACTTGTAAGTGAATCTGCACATCATCAACAATCTCACATTCTCTTTCATACATAGTCATTTTCAATAAACTGCAGAGAAGAATAAAAAAGAAAATAGGACATTTTACTGCCTGCACACGAGTCAAGACGAAACATTCTGAAATCTGATAAACTACCAAATATTTATTTAGGACATGCTTAATTCTTTAAATAACATATATTTTCCTAAATTTAGTAAGGTGAGTACTTTCCTGTTTGAAAAACGTTTAGTTAAGGCTGCACGGTAAGAAAGAGGAGTTTTAAAACTTTTCTGCGCTGCCTAGTACTGGTAAACCTTAACTCCTAAGATATCAACCCCAAATGATATCAAGTAAGATACGTTTGAAAAAGGAAAATGTAGGAGTATGGGGCGCAAATAAATGCTAAAACCTTTTGTATTAATAAAGAATTTTTTTTTTTTCAAATGAACTGCTTTTTTAGTATTTTTAATTAGCATATATATATATATATATATATAAATATAACCTTCTCTAAAGGTTTTAGCATTTATTTGCGCCCCATACTCCTACATTTTCCTTTTTCAAAGGCTGCACGGTAGCCTAACTGGCTTGTTAGTGATTCCTGAGGACTGGAGAAACCATGATTTAACATGTAATTATCTAAGGTAAAATAATTCTGTTCATTTAGGTACGTAGCAATAATAAGTTATAACTTATAACTCTTTAGTTTCTTCAAAGATTGGATACATTTTGATAACAGTATTTGTTGGTTAAAGGAAATTTGTTAAGCTCATTATTTTTTATGGGGAATGTCTTCAGCGGAGGAGCAGCAAAGTTAAGGGACATTCTATTCCAGAATTATTGTTTAAAATATAGATAATCCCTTTATTACCCATTCCCCAGTTTTTCATAACCAACACAGTTATATTAATACACTTTTACCTCTGTGATTACCTTGTATCTAAGCCTCTGCACACTGCCCCCTTATTTCAGTTCATTTGACAGACTTGCATTTTAGCTGATCAGTACGGATTTATAAATAACTCCACATGAGTGAGCACAATGTTATCTATATGTCGCACATGAACTAGCGCTGTCTAGCTATAAAAAAACTGTCAAAATGCACTGAGATAAGAGGCCGCCTTTAAGGGCATAGGAATTACCATATGAGCCTACCTAGGATTAGCTTGCAACAAAATAATACCAAGAGAACAAAGTAAATTTGATAATAAAAGTAAATTGGAAAGTTGTTTAAAACTGCATGCCCTAACTGAATCATGTAAGTTTAATTTTGACTAGACTGTCCCTTAAAAGTAATAGTTATTGCCACTGTTACAAGCAACTAGTAGCACAAAACACATATATTTTTTATTTAGTAATTTATTTTTTTGTTTCAGGGTTGTCCAAGAACAAAAGTTAAGATTACATATTTGTTGACTGACACAGGAATCAATCAAAAGACAATGAAAATGCTACATATAGTTATTGAATAATATAAATCTGAACTTTTGAACCCTTTTTAGCTTGCACAAAACTTTTAGAGTAACGCTTTTAGGGTATAAATAAATTAACTTATTTTAGTTGCGCCAACATTTGTTCATTCGATAAAGGAGCTGCCTATTTTTAATTTCGAGTCAAAATAAACGAGTAGACTTATCAAATGTTGGATGGACATGATACTCTGTAGTGGATCATGCCTGCCCGACATCGCTAAATGCCGACAATTAACATTGCACAAGCATTTCTGGTAAAATGCTTGTGCAATGCCGCCCCCTGCACATTCATGGCCAATCATGTGTCAATCATTCTGATCGTATCTGCTAATATAACCAGAAGCTAGTTGCTAATTTATTTTATCTATTACTTTTCTATTTTTCAGAAGCTATATATATATATATATAAAAAACATAATTTATGCTTACCTGATAAATTTATTTCTCTTGTAGTGTATCCAGTCCACGGATCATCCATTACTTATGGGATACTAACTCCTCCCCAACAGGAAGTGCAAGAGGATTCACCTAGCAGAGCTGCTATATAGCTCCTCCCCTAACTGCCATTACCAGTCATTCGACCGAAAACATGCAGAGAAAGGAAAACCATAGGGTGCAGTGGTGACTGTAGTTTAATGGAAAAATTACCTGCCTTAAAGTGACAGGGCGGGCCGTGGACTGGATACACTACAAGAGAAATAAATTTATCAGGTAAGCATAAATTATGTTTTCTCTTGTTAAGTGTATCCAGTCCACGGATCATCCATTACTTATGGGATACCAATACCAAAGCTAAAGTACACGGATGACGGGAGGGACAGGCAGGCTCTTTATATGGAAGGAACCACTGCCTGAAGAACCTTTCTCCCAAAAACAGCCTCCGAAGAAGCAAAAGTGTCAAATTTGTAAAATTTGGAAAAAGTATGAAGAGAAGACCAAGTTGCAGCCTTGCAAATCTGTTCAACAGAAGCCTCATTCTTAAAGGCCCAAGTGGAAGCCACAGCTCTAGTAGAATGTGCTGTAATTCTTTCAGGAGGCTGCTGTCCAGCAGTCTCATAGGCTAACCGTATTATGCTACGAAGCCAAAAGGAGAGAGAGGTAGCCGAAGCTTTTTGACCTCTCCTCTGACCAGAATAAACGACAAACAGGGAAGACGTTTGTCGAAAATCCTTAGTTGCCTGTAGATAAAATTTCAGGGCACGGACTACATCTAGATTGTGTAGCAGACGTTCCTTTTTCGAAGAAGGATTAGGACACAAAGATGGAACCACAATCTCTTGATTGATATTCCTGTTAGTGACCACCTTAGGTAGGAACCCAGGTTTAGTACGCAGAACTACCTTGTCTGAATGAAAAATCAGATAAGGAGAATCACAATGTAAGGCAGATAACTCAGAGACTCTTCGAGCCGAGGAAATCGCCATTAAAAACAGAACTTTCCAAGATAACAACTTGATATCAATGGAATGAAGGGGTACAAACGGAACCCCCTGTAAAACATTAAGAACTAAGTTCAAACTCCATGGTGGAGCAACAGTTTTAAACACAGGCTTGATCCTAGCTAAAGCCTGACAAAAAGCTTGAACGTCCGGAACTTCTGACAGACGTTTGTGTAAAAGAATGGACAGAGCTGAAATCTGTCCCTTTAAGGAACTAGCGGATAAACCCTTTTCTAAACCTTCTTGTAGAAAAGACAATATCCTCGGAATCCTAACCTTACTCCATGAGTAACTCTTGGATTCGCACCAATATAAGTATTTGCGCCATATCTTATGGTAAATCTTTCTGGTAACAGGCTTCCTAGCCTGTATTAAGGTATCAATAACTGACTCAGAAAAACCACGTTTTGATAAAATCAAGCGTTCAATTTCCAAGCAGTCAGCTTCAGAGAAATTAGATTTTGATGTTTGAAGGGACCCTGGATCAGAAGGTCCTGTTTCAGAGGTAGCGACCAAGATGGACAGGATGACATGTCCACTAGATCTGCATACCAAGTCCTGCGTGGCCATGCAGGCGCTATTAGAATCACTGATGCTCTCTCCTGTTTGATTCTGGCAATCAATCGAGGAAGCATCGGGAAGGGTGGAAACACATAAGCCATCCCGAAGGTCCAAGGTGCTGTCAAAGCATCTATCAGAACCGCTCCCGGATCCCTGGATCTGGACCCGTAACGAGGAAGCTTGGCGTTCTGTCGAGACGCCATGAGATCTATCTCTGGTTTGCCCCAACGTCGAAGTATTTGGGCAAAGACCTCCGGATGAAGTTCCCACTCCCCCGGATGAAAAGTCTGACGACTTAAGAAATCCGCCTCCCAGTTCTCCACTCCCGGGATGTGGATTGCTGACAGGTGGCAAGAGTGAGACTCTGCCCAGCGAATTATCTTTGATACTTCCATCATTGCTAGGGAGCTTCTTGTCCCTCCCTGATGGTTGATGTAAGCTACAGTCGTGATGTTGTCCGACTGAAACCTGATGAACCCCCGAGTTGTTAACTGGGGCCAAGCCAGAAGGGCATTGAGAACTGCTCTCAATTCCAGAATGTTTATTGGTAGGAGACTCTCCTCCTGATTCCATTGTCCCTGAGCCTTCAGAGAATTCCAGACAGCGCCCCAACCTAGTAGGCTGGCGTCTGTTGTTACAATTGTCCAGTCCGGCCTGCTGAATGGCATCCCCCTGGACAGATGTGGCCGAGAAAGCCACCATAGAAGAGAATTTCTGGTCTCTTGATCCAGATTCAGAGTAGGGGACAAGTCTGAGTAATCCCCATTCCACTGACTTAGCATGCACAATTGCAGCGGTCTGAGATGTAGGCGTGCAAAGGGTACTATGTCCATTGCTGCTACCATTAAGCCGATCACCTCCATGCATTGAGCTACTGACGGGTGTTGAATGGAATGAAGGACACGGCATGCATTTTGAAGCTTTGTTAACCTGTCTTCTGTCAGGTAAATCTTCATTTCTACAGAATCTATAAGAGTCCCCAAGAAGGGAACTCTTGTGAGTGGAAAGAGAGAACTCTTCTTTTCGTTCACCTTCCATCCATGCGACCTTAGAAATGCCAGTACTAACTCTGTATGAGACTTGGCAGTTTGAAAGCTTGAAGCTTGTATCAGAATGTCGTCTAGGTACGGAGCTACCGCAATTCCTCGCGGTCTTAGTACCGCCAGAAGAGCACCCAGAACCTTTGTGAAGATTCTCGGAGCCGTAGCCAATCCGAATGGAAGAGCTACAAACTGGTAATGCCTGTCTAGAAAGGCAAACCTTAGATACCGGTAATGATCTTTGTGAATCGGTATGTGAAGGTAAGCATCCTTTAAATCCACTGTGGTCATGTACTGACCCTTTTGGATCATGGGTAAAATTGTCCGAATAGTTTCCATTTTGAACGATGGAACTCTTAGGAATTTGTTTAGGATCTTTAAATCCAAGATTGGCCTGAAAGTTCCCTCTTTTTTGGGAACCACAAACAGATTTGAGTAAAACCCTTGTCCTTGTTCCGACCGCGGAACCGGATGGATCACTCCCATTAATAAAAGATCCTGGACATCTTTTGCCCAAGCCTGGGCGAAGAGAGAAAGTCTGCCCCCCACTAGATCCGTTCCCGGATCGGGGGCCCTCGATTCATGCTGTCTTAGGGGCAGCAGCAGGTTTCCTGGCCTGCTTGCCCTTGTTCCAGGACTGGTTAGGTCTCCAGCCTTGTCTGTAGCGAGCAACAGCTCCTTCCTGTTTTGGTGCAGAGGAAGTTGATGCTGCTCCTGCTTTGAAATTACGAAAGGAACGAAAATTAGACTGTCTAGCCTTAGGTTTGGCTCTGTCTTGAGGCAGGGCATGGCCTTTACCTCCTGTAATGTCAGCGATAATTTCTTTCAACCCGGGCCCGAATAAGGTCTGCCCTTTGAAAGGTATATTAAGCAATTTAGATTTAGAAGTAACGTCAGCTGACCAGGATTTTAGCCACAGTGCTCTGCGTGCCTGAATGGCGAATCCGGAATTCTTAGCCGTAAGTTTAGTTAAATGTACTACGGCATCTGAAATAAATGAGTTAGCTAACTTAAGGGCTTTAAGCTTGTGTGTAATCTCATCTAATGGAGCTGATTCAAGTGTCTCTTCCAGAGACTCAAACCAAAATGCTGCTGCAGCCGTGACAGGCGCAATGCATGCAAGAGGTTGCAATATAAAAGCTTGTTGAACAAACATTTTCTTAAGGTAACCCTCTAACTTTTTATCCATTGGATCTGAAAAGGCACAGCTATCCTCCACCGGGATAGTGGTACGCTTAGCTAAAGTAGAAACTGCTCCCTCCACCTTAGGGACCGTTTGCCATAAGTCCCGTGTGGTGGCGTCTATTGGAAACATCTTTCTAAATATCGGAGGGGGTGAGAACGGCACACCGGGTCTATCCCACTCCTTAATAACAATTTCAGTAAGTCTCTTAGGTATAGGAAAAACGTCAGTACTCGCCGGTACCGCAAAATATTTATCCAACCTACACATTTTCTCTGGTATTGCAACTGTGTTACAATCATTCAGAGCCGCTAACACCTCCCCTAGTAATACACGGAGGTTTTCCAGCTTAAATTTAAAATTTGAAATATCTGAATCCAGTTTGTTTGGATCAGAACCGTCACCCGCAGAATGAAGCTCTCCGTCCTCATGTTCTGCAAATTGTAACGCAGTGTCTGACATGGCCCTAATATTATCAGCGCACTCTGTTCTCACCCCAGAGTGATCACGCTTACCTCTTAGTTCTGGTAATTTAGCCAAAACTTCAGTCATAACAGTAGCCATATCCTGTAATGTGATTTGTAATGGCCGCCCAGATGTACTCGGCGCTACAATATCACGCACCTCCCGAGCGGGAGATGCAGGTACTGACACGTGAGGCGAGTTAGTCAGCATAACTCTCCCCTCGTTGTTTGGTGAAATATGTTCAATTTGTACAGATTGACTTTTATTTAAAGTAGCATCAATACAGTTAGTACATAAATTTCTATTGGGCTCCACTTTGGCTTTAGCACATATAGCACAGATATCTTCCTCTGAATCAGACATGTTTAACACACTAGCAAATAAACTAGCAACTTGGAAATACTTTTCAAGTAATTTACTATAATATGAAAACGTACTGTGCCTATAAGAAGCACAGAAAAAGTTATGACAGTTGAAAATTAATAAACTGAAAAGTTATAGCATCAAATCTTTGTAAAAAAAAACAACACAATTTTAGCAAAGGATTGCTCCCATTAGCAAAGGATAACTAACCCTGATAGCAGAAAAAAAAAAATACAGAAATAAACGTTTTTTTATCACAGTCAACTACAATCTCACAGCTCTGCTGTGAGTGAATAACAGTGAGAGAGATCAGTAAACTGTCATAAATTAAATAAAACGACTGCCAAGTGGAAAAAAATAGTGCCCAAAACATTTTTTCACCCAGTACCTCAGAAAATTAAACGATTTTACATGCCAGCAAAAAACGTTTAACATGAATAAATTGAGTGTTATTAAAAAGCCTGTTGCTAGTCCCTGCAAATTAGGCTAAAGTTTTATGCATACAGTATAATTCCAGTGAAGTGCCATTCCCCAGAATACTGAAGTGTAAAATATACATACATGACAGCCTGATACCAGTTGCTGCTACTGCATTTAAGGCTGAGTTTACATTATATCGGTATGGCAGAATTTTCTCATCAATTCCATTGTGAGAAAATAATAAGCTGCTACATACCTCTTTGCAGATTAATCTGCCCGCTGTCCCCTGATCTGAAGTTTACCTCTCCTCAGATGGCCGAGAAACAGCAATATGATCTTAACTACTCCGGCTAAAATCATAGAAAAACTCAGGTAGATTCTTCTTCAAATTCTACCAGAGAAGGAATAACACACTCCGGTGCTATTATAAAATAACAAACTTTTGATTGAAGGTATGAAACTAAGTATAATCACCACAGTCCTCTCACACATCCTATCTATTCGTTGGGTGCAAGAGAATGACTGGTAATGGCAGTTAGGGGAGGAGCTATATAGCAGCTCTGCTGGGTGAATCCTCTTGCACTTCCTGTTGGGGAGGAGTTAGTATCTCATAAATAATGGATGATCCGTGGACTGGATACACTTAACAAGAGAAATCCCTACCATTCTGATACTGACTCCTCCCAGCCCCTATTTCCTGGTTTTCTGCCCCCTGACATATAGAGCGGTCCCAACCACTCTCTACGTCTCTGAAAAGCACATTCACGATGCTCAGATTAAACTGAGCATGCGCTAATCGGCAATCTCGCTTTCTTCTGAAAATGTAAGGAACATTTAGGGTATATTACATTTTATATTCAAGAGATTATCATTATTATTATTAGTGGTTTTCCATAGTCTTTGCATCTTATAAGCTTCACCAATATTTTGTATTGAGAGAATTTGACAGCTGTATTTTAATACATCAGAAATATAATTTCAAATTCAAAAGCCACCTAATTTGACCTAGTTTATATGGCTTTTTAAAAGCTAATTTTATATGTTAATAAAAACACATTTGTTTCTTGTTTAATTTAATACAAAGTTAAAGGGACAGTCTAGGCCAAAATAAACTTTCTTTCATGTAATTAGCAAGAGTCCATGAGCCAGTGACGTATGGGATATACATTCCTACCAGGAGGGGCAAAATTTCCCAAACCTCAAAATGCCTATAAATACACCCCTCACCACACCCACAATTCTGTTTTACAAACTTTGCCTCCTATGGAGGTGGTGAAGTAAGTTTGTGATAGATTCTACGTTGATATGCGCTCCGCAGCAAGTTGGAGCCCGGTTTTCCTCTCAGCGTGCAGTGAATTTCAGAGGGATGTGAGGAGAGTATTGCCTATTTGAATGCAGTGATCTCCTTCTACGGGGTCTATTTCATAGGTTCTCTGTTATCGGTCGTAGAGATTCATCTCTTACCTCCCTTTTCAGATCGACGATATACTCTTATTTATATACCATTACCTCTGCTGATTTTCGTTTCAGTACTGGTTTGGCTTTCTACAAACATGTAGATGAGTGTCCTGGGGTAAGTAAATCTTATTTTCTGTGACACTCTAAGCTATGGTTGGGCACTTTATTTATAAAGTTCTAAATATATGTATTCAAACATTTATTTGCCTTGACTCAGAATGTTCAACATTCCTTATTTTCAGACAGTCAGTTTCATATTTGGGATAATGCGTTTGAATCAATCATTTTTTCTTACCTTAAAAATTTGACTTTTTTTCCTACACTATATAGCAGCTCTGCTGGGTGAATCCTCTTGCACTTCCTGTTGGGGAGGAGTTAGTATCTCATAAGTAATGGATGATCCGTGGACTGGATACACTTAACAAGAGAAATCCCTACCATTCTGATACTGACTCCTCCCAGCCCCTATTTCCTGGTTTTCTGCCCCCTGACATATAGAGCGGTCCCAACCACTCTCTACGTCTCTGAAAAGCACATTCACGATGCTCAGATTAAACTGAGCATGCGCTAATCGGCAATCTCGCTTTCTTCTGCGCATGCAATAATCGTCAAACCCATTCTGAACTGCACATGAGTCAATCTTCGTTGTAACATAATATTCAATGAATAACTTTATTCATTCAGTACTATGTTATGCGAGACAGAGGGGAGCTGCTTTTTTCACAGATCGTTGAATCGGAGCATTCAGTATTATGCCGATGACGTTGTATCAGAATTCCTAAATGATACCAATACGCATGCGCGAAACGGGAGTGAATCCTAGCTTCTGAAAAAATGAATACAACATGCGCATATGAGAAAGGAGTTGGATGATGTGAAGTGACGGCCGCCTAACGGACAGATTTTCAATTGTATCACAGAAAAACGTGATCAAGCCAGAAAAAAAAACCAATAAAACAGTCTAACCGGTGATCGCTTTTAGATTGTGTTTTTCTAAATGTTGGTAATCTTACAGGATTTGTTTGTTTTAGGGTTTTGGTTTTCAGTGTTTTACAAGTTAGGGATTTTTTTTTTCAGAATTTTGATATTCGATATTATGTTGTGTCAGCATTTTTAAGTTTCGGTATTTAGAACTTCTGTATTGTGGCATCCTATCTTGTGTACTTCGGTCTTTTGATATAGACCCGACTTTTCTTTACCTCAGTTGAAAGGGACAAATACTCACACATTATGTAAGCATTTGTAATATGTTGTGTTTTTTGCTACTACTGCTACTGGTGATTTTTTTTTATCTAAGGAAATGCTATAAATAGGGTCCTGTTAAGTGGTTCTTAATTTAAAGATTGGAGTACATTCAGAGGTAGTAAGTTGTGATAATGCTCGACCAAATATAACTTAACCTTGATTTCAACCATATAACACTCACTTACAAGTCTTTAAAAGGACACGTTACTCAACATAAATTCTAATTGAAGAAAGAAAAGGTTTTATAATGTATACTTAGGGTTTTCTTTAATTAAAACTACAATCAAATCAGCAATTACCCATAAGCTACTCCTTTGCTGTCATCTGCACTGTGAACCCCCCACCCACCCATCAGCATAATTATTACAGAGGTCACAGTTTAATATGATCTCAATGGAATTTGCCATAATTTCACAATATTTCACTATGATCCCATGAGATTTCATATTAAACATCCTTCAAATAAGTAGGTAAATAAAGTGACTGTGCCGGTATGTGTTGGATACACCTTGACTTGGGAGAAGCATCTGGATTGGATGATTAAAGTTTCTCTGCAATGGGATGTGGCTACAGATTTTTACAGCTATACTACATCACTTTCAAATGATTTAGCAAAAGGGTAACATGTCCCTTTAAACTTTGCTTCAACACCATTTGTATTATGTTGACTGAATAGATTATAATGAATACTGGTTTTCTGCAAGCAGAGAGTCAGATTTAGGGGCCGATTTATCATGGCCCGAATGAGGCCAAATACCCATTTCCACACGAGCCTTTAGGCTTGCCGGAAACAGGATTTAAGAAGCAGCAGTCTGGACTGGTGCTCCTTAACTTGTCCGACGCCTCTGAAGCTGCGGACATCAATTCGCATACGATCGGGTTGATTGACATCCCCTGATAGTGGCCGCGAATCTGCAGAGGGCAGCATTGCACAAACAGTTCACCAGAACTGCTTGTGAAATGTTAATTGCCAACAGCGTATGCTGTCGGCATTCATTGATGTCTGGTGGACATGAATAAATCGGCCTCTTAGTGTCATTTTTGGGTACACTGTTTCAATTGATGATTGATGAGTTTTCCCTTAAAGATATTAATTTTCCTTATGCTTCTATGAAACATACTTTATAAAAAAAGAATTAACAATGAATGCAACATTCAATCATCTGAAAATAGTATATAAAGGATAACATCTAAGAGAAAATAATTAAACAAGATTGTAAACGTTGATAGAAAATCAATCCTGCTGAAAAACTATTTGACCAGAAGTACACTACATTTTGTAATGATCTGCTCTTTCCTTCAGTATGTGGCAAAAAAAAGAATTATCTACCAGATTCTTCCAATTGTTTCCATGCTGTTCTCAGTTTTATTTTCTGTGTTATTTCTCTTGCATTCGGTTCCATCACATTTTCTTTTTTTTAAATAAAGCCTCTGTAGAAAAATAAAATAATTCCAGAAAATGTAAGGAACATTTAGGGTATATTACATTTTATATTCAAGAGATTATCATTATTATTATTAGTGGTTTTCCATAGTCTTTGCATCTTATAAGCTTCACCAATATTTTGTATTGAGAGAATTTGACAGCTGTATTTTAATACATCAGAAATATAATTTCAAATTCAAAAGCCACCTAATTTGACCTAGTTTATATGGCTTTTTAAAAGCTAATTTTATATGTTAATAAAAACACATTTGTTTCTTGTTTAATTTAATACAAAGTTAAAGGGACAGTCTAGGCCAAAATAAACTTTCATGATTCAGATCGAGCATGTAATTTTAAACAATTTTCCAATTTACTTTTATCACCAATTTTGCTTTGTTCTCTTGGTATTCTTAGTTGAAAGCTTAACCTAGGAGGTTTATATGCTAATTTCTTAGACCTTGAAGGCCACCTCTTTTCATAATGCATTTTAAAAAAAAATATCACCACTAGAGGGTGTTAGTTTATGTATTTCATATAGATAACACTGTGCTCGTGCACGTGAACTTATCTGGGAGCAGGCACTGATTAGCTAAACTGCAGGTCTGTCAAAAGAACTGAAATAAAGGGGCAGTTTGCAGAGGCTTAGATACAAGATAATAACAGAGGTTAAAAGTATATTAATATAACTGTGTTGGTTATGCAAAACTGGGGAATGGGTAATAAAGGGATTATCTATCTTTTAAAACAATAAAAATTCTGGTGTAGACTGTCTCTTTAAATATAGCTCAAATAACTCATTTAAAAGGGACATTTAGGGGGGCGGAGCCAACTAGCAATGGAACAGGTCACACATCTAAGGAGCTCCTAACTTATCTTACATTTATCAAGGATTTTAGGAGTGTTTTGTCCTTCTACAGCCCTATTTCAGAGCCCTGTATATTGTACTATCATCCCTCTATTGAGAGGGTGGCTTGATAGGGCAGGATATTCCTGAAGGACCTTTTTCTCTTGCTTAGCCTGTCACATCGCATCTACATAACTATGGCGGCTCTTTTTTACAAACAGCTACAGGAGCTACTAGACAACCATAATGCTGCTCTCTTGCATGCAATGTCTGAGGCTTTCAAGCCCCTCATTGCTCTTAACACTCTCTCATCTACCCTGACTGACTGTGAGGAGAAGTACTTGGGAATCACTGATCATCCGCAAGAGCCGCCATTTTGGACTATAAATGCAAGACACGCTGCATTGCCTCAAGAAGTGGTGGCCTCAGGGGCACAAGGAGCCGAACTCGCGCAGATCTCGGATACAGAGCGGCATGACCTGCAGACAGAAGCTCTCAACCTAAGGGAAGCACCGCCAACCATCCACGCTTCAGTAAAGTTCTTGGGTGAGTTCCGGAACAGCTGCAATGACAATAAGGCCCTATACCTGCCCACGCACTTAGGCCTGCTTGACTGGCTAGCGTAGCATACCAGAAAGGAGAGCCCACTGTATCTATTTTACCTGCACAAGGGACATCGCTATTGGAGTTACCCCACGCTCAGCTACTACTGGCTCCTAGCTTGTCATCCCTGCTGCTACTCCCGCCACGCACATTTGCCGAAACTGCAGTGGGACCCTGGGGGTTTGTCTCCCTGTCCTTTCCAACTAGCACCGCGACTTGAGACTGGCTCTTCTGTAAGCTTGACCTACTATGAAGCAGGATAATCCCAACACTAATAGTGGGTTTTGCCCCTGTCTCTGGGTATAATCCTGTTAGAATAGATTCTGAAGGCTAATAACGATTATGTTTTCCCCTGAGTGTTTGAAAGTTGTTATTTAGTTATATAAAGTTATATGGCATGACGTATCTAATGAGAAAAAGAATTGTTTCTCCTAAACCATATAAGACTGATGCTATACGTCATGCAGGGACGGATTGGCTGTTTTTTTTTTCTTTCTGAGACTTAACCATTCTAAATATATTATGAGACTTACTTTGTTCCTATAATAAGTGCTGAACATTTACAGGATCTCCTAGATTGCTGTTGGACTTTGACATATCATCACGGGTCCTATGTGTTTGCCATGCCTCTTTAAAGCTGCTATCTGCAGCCACATACTACTTTACTAGAGTACCATGTTGATAACCTAAAGATTTGAGCTCCACACAGGTCCCTGCCCACATGTGTTTGAGGCCTTATAACTTCAAGCTTCCCAATGTTTATTTGCACCTAATATGAGTATGGTAGACTTTAGGTGTTGCATTATTTAATATTTCTGTGTCTATGTTTTTTTTATGACCTATATATATATGCATGGAGGTTAGGTATTACATTTAGCTGTGATGCATTGCTGCCAGCGGCCGAGGCAGCGTGATACCCACATTTTATAAATATATAGCCCCATGGAAATGTCTCAGATACAGTTCTTTATTGCAATATAGATCAGCATGTGTGGGCGGGGGTTTATTTATTTTTTGTATGATAAAGCTGTGACCATGTTTTCAACACCATATTTTCATATTTATTTTGCGGACATGGCTGATTCATGAGACTTATGTATTGACCCTGTTTATCTATGATAGGTTGGCACCTAATCAGTTTCTGTACTTATGCAATCTTATAAGCCTCATTTGGATTGGTCCCATTAAGCTCTTACTACACCTCCCATAATAAGTAGTCTCTCCTATCCTAGTTAGCCTGATACATACTTATAGTATAGGCCTTTCTTTCCTGTATTAAGTCCTCCCATGCCTTTTGAGTCTCGCAATATGTAAGGTCCATACCTGTATTAAGTTTTGATAGTTCCTAAGGTTTCATTAACATGATTATTAGTATTTATTATCTATCAAACCTACATGCCCACCTCCCCCCCCCAATAAAACCAATAATGCACCTCTTTTTTAAGGAGGGCTAAATCTGCGGCTTTTCTTGCCTATGCCGCATTCTTAGATATCCACTCTAGCAATAGCTTCTACACACTCCCATAGCATTGACTCTCAGCATTACACTTGGCTTAGCTAGCATGATTAATTTCATTTCCAAGATGAGCTGTTTAAAAACTCATAAAATTAAGGTTTCTCATTGAGATCCGCAGACGATCTCTTATATTTACAAACACCTTCTTTCGTCTTATCATCTCCTATTGCTTGTGAAGGCCCAAGAGAGGCCTAAAGTGTTAGCTAGAAGGTTTCTAGATTATTGGCATTCTATCTACATTATGTCTACATGATATGTAAAATGCTGACTTGATGCTTCTTTTCTTTTTATTTTACTGTTCATGCCTTCTGTAAAAATGTTGTCTCATTTTATGAGATGTAAAAATGTGTTTTATGATTTGTATGCCTTTAATGGAACCTCAATAAAAAATATTAAAAAAAAAAAAAAAGGGACATTTATTGTAAAAATTTAGCTTCTCCCACACTCCCTAGATGATTAAAATAATTTGCAGCTTTGGAAAACCAAGGCTACACATTTTGCTTTTTGGCATCTCTCGGGTGTGTGGGACAAACCACAACATTTTTTTTTTAAAGTAGGAGGTATTTAATGTCCCTTTAAACTGTGAAACCTATGCACAACTAAAAAATAATTATAATAAGTACACTATTTTTTTTTAAATTTTAATATTTTTATTGAGATTCAAAACAGAGCAAGCTAACATTACAGAGCCATAAAATCTGTACAAATAAATAGTTTCCAGGTATATAACGTGAATATTCAAAGCACAATTGGTAAAATACATTTATATGGCCATATTCAACAGTGTTACTGAACATAGTGCTTGCCACTAAAACTATATGCCCTCTAATTAGCTGCCTCCTAGTTCTATTGGAGACATGAAGGTGCAGGGGCAGCCATGAGCAATATGAGGCCACTTTTGGATCTCAAATGGTTAATCTCATTTTTTCTTTTTTTTATATTTTCAATTCTGTTAAATAAAACAAATATGAACTATATATATCATGCTTGATAGAAATAAAACAAAAACTATACTTTTATGGAAACCAGTGGGAAGCTGTCATGATTTAGCTTATATACAAATGGGATTACAAGAGGTCAGGGAGCCTGTTATCATAAACAATAGGGTGATGAGCTTGATATCCTAGGGTTAATATTTATAACTTCTAATGGGAATGAGTACTTTGAACTATATCACTTAGCGCATATAACAGTCGTATACCTTCACCAACACTGTTCAAGGGTTATATGGGAGGGTGGGTGAGAAATAATAACATGGCATAATAATTAGAAAATAACATACAGGCACAGGTATAGGCTTCCAAACAATTGAAGAGGAGGCGCTATAATGGCGAATAACTGGATGCCTGCTGCAGTAAAATATAGGGAGATGCAATCAACCAACTTACCGAGTATGATCTCAATTTGCTGGCAGGATAATAGGATTGCCTATCTCAAGCTAGGAGGAGGGCCTGGCACATATTAAAACACATATAACAAATAAAACAATACAGATATCGTGCAGTGATAGAAAACTATCTGGGTAAAATGAGACAACTGGGTAAGAACCAAAAAAGTCCACTGAGACGTTTAAAGTCCTGTAAAGGTGTACAGCGATCTGCAGTTTTCTCTGACCCCGGAGCATCTAAATGCTGCATAAGGATTATATCAGCCCAGGTCAAAATCTGTGCTAATTAACTATAGCAGGAAAGAGCAATTTAAGATGTTAACCAATATAAATTTATCTGTAATGTCTAGTGGGGGAATCATGAACATCGAAGCACCTCCAAACTCACACAGTAATTGTTGTCAAGAACAAAACCCCTCAGAGTTCCATAAGTTGATCATGATAACAGGCTTTCGTATAGTAAATATAATAATCATTCAGCCGATACCTGCTTTAAAGGCTTTGAAGGTGTAACCAAGTTCTGCCCTCTCTGCCGGATAGAACCAAGATCTGGCAGACAAATTTCCGGGGAGTCCTGGCCCTGCTAGTAGCCACAACGATGCTTCTGTCATGTGGAGTACAGGGAAGGTATTGACTCTTGGATTTCTGGCTGAATTAAGAGGGTTACCTCGGTGAGACATACCGGCCGGTATTTTCACAGGAAGAGGTATAGCACGGACGGCCATCCGATCCATTGTAACAGCTGTTTCTGCAACCCGGGGATATAGAGGAGCGGCCCTCCCCACAGCCAGCCCAAGTTCAATCTCTGCCTCTATCTTCGCTTCTGATCCTTTCCGCTCCCATGTGGTGACAGGTCTCATAGACATCAGCAACTCTCTCGAAGGCACTGGTCTCCCCGTCTGGGGATATCCTGTAAGCGGCATTCCCCTTGGGGAAGAGCAGGTTAGTTCCCCTCGTGGGTGCGGGACGGGGACCTCCAATACATCCGACTCTACCTTGCATGGTGTAAGATCACTCGGCACGGTCGGATATGTGTGTTCCCCCTTCCCCCGCTTATCGTTATGGGCAGCTGTCAGGATAGCGCATATCCCATGCTCAAGGCTCTGAAAATGATCCTCAAGGAGCTGGTTCACTGTCAGCTCCCATCTGAGTAGACCCTCCATTATTAAAAAGGTGATAGCTGGGCTATCATGCAACAAAGTGCCAAATAATGTTTTAGTGTATTAAGATAATAGTGTATTTACGCAGTTACACACAAACTGCTCTACCCACTTCACTGGGGGGGGGGGCCTGGATCTCATGGGTAGGCCGCCGCCTGAGATCTAAACGGTCCGGATCAAGATTCCAAAGTCATTTAAACAGCGAGTATGATATCGTTGAGTTCACTAGATTATAATGATTCTATATCTTGTGTGTACCGTGGTCGATAGTGCTGTATATGAAAGATAATCAGCGGATATCTCAAACATCCTTCAGAGATCCTAATATTGCGTCCATAATGGTTCGACGCCCAGATATGCCCCCATAAGTATACTATTTTATGGTTACAATAAAGTATTTTGATATTTAAAAAGTTTTATATAGCAAAACAATTTGAAATTGTTAATTGCACACAAAACTTTAATTATTATTAATGAATAACTGCCCCACCCCACTGCATAAAACACCATATAAATATATTAGGCAGTAGAGACGTGCATTCGGCAGATCGTGGCATTTGGATCTTTTTGGAGCCAGATTTATTCTTGTGAAAGTGCAACACACTAAGATCTGGACTTAGTGTGTTGCACTTTTACAAGAATAAAGCCGGCTCCAAAAAGAGACGAGTGCTACTAGCGGCCGCCTTCTAACGCATTCGGCAGTGAACTAAACTGCCAAATGCACATTAGTAATAGTGGATCAATCAGCAAATATGAGGGAAGTTTGTTCACTGGTTTGTTATGTAAGTAAGGCTATAAATATTGGTTTACAGTATTTTATATGTGACTATTCTCGCCATTTGACAAAAGCTCAATTTCTTAGCTGAAAAGCATTTTTTTCAATAGAAAAAAGTATCTCTTGGGCCGTTGGAGTGCAGGTTTTGCAGACAGCGAAATAGCATGATTTTGTTGCTGTTGGTAAGACTCATGCTCCTACATAGATACATAGACAATCTATTTCTAATATGGACGGGCAATGAGGATACATTTAAAGAATTCATAACCATTTTAAATACTAATGATATGAACTTAAAACTCACATATAATATGAGTAAAGAGAAAGTAGAATTTCTGGATGTGATAATTTACAAAGATGATGATAACAAGCTGAAAACTGATCTTTACAGGAAAGACACAGCAAGAAACTCAATATTACAGTTTGACAGCTGCCATACTGTACAGACGGAAAATGCAATTCCAATAGGAGAATTTCTCAGAATTAGAAGGAACTGCACTGATGTAACTGTGTTCAACAAAAGGGCCAAAGAACTTAAGTTACATCTGAAAAAAAGGGGCTACTCCCGCCGAGTAATTCGTAAGGCTTCCCAGAGAGCGAAGAGAACTCCTAGAGATCAGCTTTTGATTCCATAAAAGAAAAATAAGATCTTGAATGATGAAATAAGATTTGTGACAACGTTCAATGCTGATCATCAGATTATAAGTGATATATTGAACCGTCACTTGAGTATACTTAAATCTGGACATATCCCAATTTACTGGGGATAAAGTCAGAACCAGCTGGAGGAGAGCCCCCATGATTGGGAACAAATTAGTCAAAAGTCATTTCATTAGAAAGAAACCCAACAATAAAAATGTCTGTGGAACATATACATGTGGTTCTTGCAGTTTATGCAAATACATCCACAATGAGAGAGAATATGTAACTCTCACTGGTAGCATCAAAAGAATGTTTGTCTTTGCAAATTGCAGAACTAAATGTCATGAGCGCTTCCGTTCATCGCCGTGTCGCCGCGGCTCCCGGAACTCCTCTGTGTCTCTGACGTCATGTTGCTTAGCAACATGACGCTTTCTCTCACACCCCTCTGATGACGGTTACGCTCCTGCCCTTTAAATCTCGGCGGGAGATCTGAATCTGGGCCCGTTTGTTTGTTTCCCTGGATTGTGAGTACCATATCAGTTTTGTTCTTCTGTGTACCGACTTCTGCCTGCCTGACCAAGCCTCTTGCCTAATCCCTACTTGCTGATATTTGGACATTGACTTCTGCCTGCCTGACCTTGCCTGTAGCTATTACCCTTTTGCTGATACTTGGATGCCGACTTCTGCTTGCCTGACCCTGTCTTTTGCCTATACCTTTTGCTGATATTTGGATGCCGACTTCTGCCTGCCTGACCTTGCTTTGGCCTTTACCTTTAAACCTATTCTTTGTTAAACAAGACCTGCTTAAAGGGACATTTTACTTTTACAAGCTGCAAAAGAGAACTTTGCCTTTCTGTTTGTTATACACCTGCTTAAAAGGGACATTTACTTTTACAAGCTGCAAAAGAGAACTTTGCCTTTCTGTTTGTTATACACCTGCTTAAAAGGGACATTTACTTTTACAAGCTGCAAAAGAGAACTTTGCCTTTCTGTTTGTTATACACCTGCTTAAAAGGGACATTTACTTTTACAAGCTGCAAAAGAGAACTTTGCCTTTCTGTTTGTTATACACCTGCTTAAAAGGGACATTTACTTTTACAAGCTGCAAAAGAGAATTTTGCCTTTCTGTTTGTTATACACCTGCTTAAAAGGGACATTTACTTTTACAAGCTGCAAAAGAGAACTTTGCCTTTCTGTTTGTTATAAACCTGCTTAAAGGGACATTATACTTTTACAAGCTGCAAAAGAGAACTTTTCCTTTGTTTTACAAGCCTGCTAAAGAGGACCTTTTTCAGAAGCTTCAAGTAAGAGCATTTCCTTTTTGTTCTTTGTACTACTTAAAGGGACGTTTTAACCTTTGTGGCTTTCCTGCATTCTGGAACAATATTCATTTTTGTTATCTTCTAATCTGCTTCCTGAGTGGGTCACGTCCTGGATATTTCTCAGTGTGCTAGCGTGTGCTTTCAATTCACGCTAGCAGTTGGGTTACATCCCGGATTGATTCCAGAGCGGCTGACATTACAAACGGGCCATAAAAATGGACCCCACTGAATTATCTATGGCCGTGGCTCACCAGGGACAGCTCTTGGGTTCTCATGCCACTCACTTGCAGTCTCTGGACACTAAACTTGATCAAATTACTGCTCTATTACAAAATTTGGTTGCTACCGCACCTCCCAATCCTAATCCCAATCCAAATCCGATTGAGGCATTACCTCCTCCGATTCCTAACAATCAGTCTCAGGTACAACTAAGTCCCAGGATTCCTCTTCCGGATAAATATGATGGGAATCCTGAAGAATGTAGAGGCTTTTTGAATCAATGCCGTCTTCATTTCCGAAATAGCCCTACTCTCTTTGCTACTGCCTCTTCTAGAATCACGTTTCTTATTTCCTTAATGAAAGGAAAAGCCTTGGCTTGGGTGTCACCTTTGCTAGAAAAGAATGATCCTATACTGTTGGATGTTGATACATTTCTATCTACATTCTCAAACGTATTCGATAAACCTGGAAGGTCATCCGCTGCTGAAGCAACTCTCCTGGATTTACGTCAAGGAAATCAACCAGTCTCTCAATATGCAATTGAGTTCCGCACCCTTGCCTCTGAAACCACTTGGAATCAGGGAGCACTCAGAGCCGCTTTCCGTAAAGGACTTTCTGAGCGTCTCAAGGATGAATTGGTGTATCGTGAACTTCCAGAGTCCTTAGAAGCCTTAATAAATCTCTGTATCAGTCTCGACGCCAGGTTTCGTGAACGCCAACAAGAAAAGGATAGAACACAGAGGACTTCCACTCGAACTCCTTTTCGTTTAGCTCCTCGTTTTTCTAATCCAGTCACTCCAGCCTCTCCTACTACTGATCAGGCTGAACCCATGGAAGTAGGAAGTATAAAATTAACTGAGACTGAACGCTTAAGAAGACGGACTCTTGGCTTATGTCTGTACTGTGGCCTTAAAGGACATTTATTAAGGGATTGTCCTACTAGGCCAGTAAAAGCCAGGGCTTAACTCTAGTCCAGGGAACTGAGTTAAGCCAAAATAGTGGTCATTCCCTATACAAGAAACTCTTTGTTCCAGTAACTCTTCTAATTGGACATAAGAAGATCTATACCCAAGCTCTAATTGATTCTGGTGCTGGAGGTGTGTTCATTGACTCTACATTTGTTTCTACTCATTCTATACCCTTACTAAAGAAGGAGTATTCCATTTCAGTCTCTACGGTCAGTGGAGATCCTTTGGGTTCTGGATACATTCAGTTTTCTACTCAACCCTTAATCCTCACCGTAGGAATACTTCATTCTGAGACAATTTGTTTCGATGTCATTCCCACTCCGCAATTTCCCATTATCTTGGGATTACCCTGGCTCCAGATTCACAATCCCATTTTTTCTTGGACTTTCGGTGAACTCACTTCCTGGGGATCTACATGCCAGACTAAATGTCTTCAAAAGATTACTAAGTTACCACTCACTATTGCTCTCACAGTTGAAACTCCGGAATCCTTACCTATGCATTACCATGACTTTGTGGATGTCTTCTCCAAAAAAGAAGCGGAACGTCTTCCTCCTCATCGCCCTTTTGATTGTCCCATTGACCTCCTTCCTGGGGCTGCCTATCCTCGAGGCAAGACATATCCACTTTCTAAACCAGAAAACATGGCTCTGGAAGAATATATAAAAGACAATCTGGCTAGAGGATTTATTCGACCCTCCTCTTCCCCTGTAGGGGCTGGTTTCTTTTTTGTGGGAAAAAAGGATGGCGGATTAAGACCCTGTATTGATTATCGTGGATTGAATCAGATTACCATCAAGAACAGTTATCCTCTGCCCCTTATTCCTGAACTTTTTACTTATCTTCAGGGAGCCACCATTTTCACCAAACTCGACCTACGTGGTGCATACAACTTGATCCGTATACGCAAAGGAGATGAGTGGAAGACTGCCTTTAACACTCGATTTGGGCATTATGAATATTTGGTCATGCCCTTCGGGCTATGCAATGCTCCGGCGGTTTTCCAGCATTTTGTAAATGAGATCTTTCGTGATTTTTTGAATATTTTTGTTATCATATACCTGGACGACATCTTAATTTTTTCTCAGAACCACCAAGATCATGTGCACCACGTCAAGAAAGTACTTCAACGTCTAAGAGAATTCCATCTGTTTGCTAAACTGGAGAAATGTTCTTTCCATCAAAAATCCATACCCTTTCTGGGTTATGTAATATCGGCATCTGGATTCGAAATGGACCCTACTAAACTTTCTGCCATTTTGGATTGGCCTAGACCTGATTCTTTGAAGGCTTTACAACGTTTCCTAGGCTTCGCCAATTATTACAGAAAGTTCATCAAGAATTTTGCTACTATTACTTCTCCTCTTACTTCTCTCACAAGAAAAGGACAAAACTGTAAAGTATGGCCGTCTGAGGCTATAGAAGCTTTTGAATCTCTCAAAGAAGCTTTTTCCTCAGCTCCTATCCTTCGTCATCCAAATCCTGAGTTTCAATTTATTCTGGAGGTGGATGCTTCCTCTGTTGCTGCTGGAGCGGTTCTGTCTCAACGAATACCAGAGACTGGAAGGATTCATCCTGTTGCTTTTTTCTCTAAAAAATTCACTCCTTCCGAATTTAACTATGACGTAGGGAATAAAGAGTTGCTTGCCATCAAGATGGCATTGGATGAATGGAGACATTGGCTGGAAGGTACTTCTTTGCCATTTACTATACTTACTGATCATAAGAACCTTCTGTATCTCCAAACAGCCAAACGACTAAATTCCAGGCAAGCACGCTGGTCCTTATTCTTCTCTCGGTTTCACTATAATTTGTCTTACATACCTGGTTCAAAAAATATTAAAGCAGACGCACTTTCCAGACAATTTCAAGATACCCCAGTTCCTGAGTCTGGTACCATTCTCCAACCTCATGAAGTCATTGCCCAGTTAACAACTTCTTGGTTACAAGAATTACAGTCCGCTCAAGAGCATCTTCCTTTGTCCTGTAAACCTCCCAATGGTTTACTCTTTGTTCCTGAACGCCTTCGTTCCAAGATTTTATTTTGGGCTCATGATAGTCCCCTTTCTGGACATCCTGGCATCAGTATTACCACTCGAAACCTCAAACAACATGTCTGGTGGCCTACACTCTCTCAAGATGTGAAGGATTACGTCTCAGTATGCACACAATGTGCCATGAACAAAACTCCACGCCAACTTCCTTCAGGATTACTCCAACCATTGCCTATACCTCACCAGCCTTGGACTCATGTATCCATGGACTTTATTACCGATCTTCCCTTGTCCACTGGGAACAATACTATCTGGGTGGTGGTCGACAGGTTCACTAAGACGGCTCATTTTGTACCCTTGCCAGGATTACCATCTGCCAAAAGACTCTCTGAACTTTTTATTCTACATATTGTAAGAATCCATGGATTTCCTCTAGATATTGTTTCAGATAGAGGGGTACAATTCGTTTCTCGATTTTGGAGGTCACTTTGTAAACATTTTGGTACTACTATATCTCTCTCTACTTCTCACCACCCACAATCGAATGGTCAGACTGAAAGAGTAAACCAGTGTCTTGAAACATATCTTAGACATTATGTGGATCATTATCATTCTAACTGGACTTCTTACCTTCCTTTGGCTGAATTGGCCCATAATGCCCGGTACAATTCCTCCCTTCAGACTTCTCCTTTTCATGCAGCTTACGGATATCAGCCTAGGACATTCCCTTTGCATACTTCCTCCACAGTGAATCCTGCTTCTGATCTTACAGCCCGAAGATTAACTCGACATTGGCAGAAGATACATCGTATTCTTTCTGTAACTTCTAGACGTTACAAGTTCTTTTCGGATCTTCGACGGAAAAAGGCTCCCAAATATCGCCCTGGTGATAAAGTTTGGATTTCCTCTCGATTTCTTCGCCTGAAACAACCTTCTAACAAATTGGGACCACGATATGTGGGTCCTTTCCGAATACTGGGTCAGGTATGTTCCACTGCTTATCGGGTAGCTTTACCCAAGTCTCTCAAAGTCCATCCGGTATTCCATGTTTCTCTTTTAAAACCTGTGATGATTAACAGGTATTCTAAGCCTTTTTCTAAACCTCCACCGTTATTGGTGCATGGACATCCTGAGTTTGAGATCAGCCATATTCTAGATTCCAAATTGCGGGGCAAGAAATTGTATTATCTCATTCATTGGAAGGGTTATCCAGTCACGGAACGTTCTTGGGAACCTGCTCATCAAGTAAATGCTCCTATATTGGTCAAAACCTTCCACAAGACTCATCCTGATAGACCTGGTCCTGTCCCCCGGAGGGGTCCTTGAGGAGGGGGTGCTGTCATGAGCGCTTCCGTTCATCGCCGTGTCGCCGCGGCTCCCGGAACTCCTCTGTGTCTCTGACGTCATGTTGCTTAGCAACATGACGCTTTCTCTCACACCCCTCTGATGACGGTTACGCTCCTGCCCTTTAAATCTCGGCGGGAGATCTGAATCTGGGCCCGTTTGTTTGTTTCCCTGGATTGTGAGTACCATATCAGTTTTGTTCTTCTGTGTACCGACTTCTGCCTGCCTGACCAAGCCTCTTGCCTAATCCCTACTTGCTGATATTTGGACATTGACTTCTGCCTGCCTGACCTTGCCTGTAGCTATTACCCTTTTGCTGATACTTGGATGCCGACTTCTGCTTGCCTGACCCTGTCTTTTGCCTATACCTTTTGCTGATATTTGGATGCCGACTTCTGCCTGCCTGACCTTGCTTTGGCCTTTACCTTTAAACCTATTCTTTGTTAAACAAGACCTGCTTAAAGGGACATTTTACTTTTACAAGCTGCAAAAGAGAACTTTGCCTTTCTGTTTGTTATACACCTGCTTAAAAGGGACATTTACTTTTACAAGCTGCAAAAGAGAACTTTGCCTTTCTGTTTGTTATACACCTGCTTAAAAGGGACATTTACTTTTACAAGCTGCAAAAGAGAACTTTGCCTTTCTGTTTGTTATACACCTGCTTAAAAGGGACATTTACTTTTACAAGCTGCAAAAGAGAACTTTGCCTTTCTGTTTGTTATACACCTGCTTAAAAGGGACATTTACTTTTACAAGCTGCAAAAGAGAATTTTGCCTTTCTGTTTGTTATACACCTGCTTAAAAGGGACATTTACTTTTACAAGCTGCAAAAGAGAACTTTGCCTTTCTGTTTGTTATAAACCTGCTTAAAGGGACATTATACTTTTACAAGCTGCAAAAGAGAACTTTTCCTTTGTTTTACAAGCCTGCTAAAGAGGACCTTTTTCAGAAGCTTCAAGTAAGAGCATTTCCTTTTTGTTCTTTGTACTACTTAAAGGGACGTTTTAACCTTTGTGGCTTTCCTGCATTCTGGAACAATATTCATTTTTGTTATCTTCTAATCTGCTTCCTGAGTGGGTCACGTCCTGGATATTTCTCAGTGTGCTAGCGTGTGCTTTCAATTCACGCTAGCAGTTGGGTTACATCCCGGATTGATTCCAGAGCGGCTGACACTAAAAATATTGTGTACTGCCTTCTCTGTGTATGTGACAAAAGGTACATAGGGATAACCACATGCCAGTTACGAGAACACTTCAACAGTATTAAAAATTGTGAAAGTGACAAAAAGAAAGATAAAAGTCTCATTCCTGTTGCCCGACATTACCTCAATAAGCATGGAACTAAACCAGATCTGAGGGTCTCTGTACTACAGGTGATTAAACCAGGTATCAGAGGTGGAAATATTGAGACTATGCTGATACAAGCAGGATGTAGATGGATATTTTGGTTAAATACTCTTACACTGAGAGGACTTAACGAACAACATGACTATGGTTCCTTCTTATGATGATAACAAGTAAAGAAGTGATCTAATTACAGTATGTCCTGTACACTTAAGACTGAAGAGTATTAAATAGATTAGAGTAAATATTTTATTTTGGGTTAACTTCACCCATACATAGTATACAACATCAACATAACTAAGTAAATTGGATATATTCCAACCATTATCATCATATAACATTTTATACTGTTAATCAGCTAACATCTTTAGTGGTCACCTTCAATCTTAACTACACTTTCACTACAATTTATGTTACGATAAATCAATAACAGTTTACTAACAGATATGTTATTTATGATCCTCCATATACGCACCCATCAATCTAGGAGCTTTCTCAATATCTGCTCCAACTTTTGATAAGTTTTAAAATTGGGCAATATGGTATTATTTAATAAATTAAAACTATACATTCTAATAGTAGTTAGTCCTCTGGTTCACTTTATATATATTTAAACATCGCATTGACACTTTAACTTAGTTATGGGATCTAATAATAATACACTTTTTAGCTGCAAGAAAACATTTCAGTTTATCCAAGTTTTATCTCCATCTACTTTTTCGAAATGTGACCATTCACACTACTGTAAATCTGATTCTAAATAATATGTTTAGATATTATCGATGCATACATGCTAGGGACGTCTTGACATTTTATGGATGCCTATTTGACATCTCATAACGACTGTGATTGGTTCACCTCAGGGGCATGTACTCTTAGTCACCACTGATTAGGTGATCCATATATGTATTTATTGGAGCAATATAAATATCGGTATTTGGAGGATACTCATCATTTGAACTTTATTTCCAATGCTCCGCAATCCTCTGGTGGATTACTTGCTATTAGTATAGCAATTAACGTAAGCACACATTTTTATGAAAATTTGAGGTCAGACAATATGATAATATGTAGCCGTTTAATATCATCAGTAATGTCCTGCTACGATCGTATAACAAACAGATGCCTTTTATAACATACTCATGTCCCTTGATGGATTGTGCATATTTCTTTAAACTGACCCAGCTCTAACACTATCAATGTGTTATAATTTGCCTGTACACTAAAACAGCTCATTGACGTTTTGATCACGTGTTTGATGCCTATCCAATGATAGGAGGACGTACGCTATTGGTCCCACTCAGGGGTGTGTAATTTTACTCAACCCGATTGGTTAATGGATATCATTTATGTAGGAAAGCTTTCCCAAGTCGGATTAGCCTTTGAGAAAGCCGAGTACGGCGAAATGCGCATCAGGCGCTCTCTGAGACCAGCAACCTGGTTTATTTGTTTTTCATACTAGTGACTATAAGCACCATTCTTTGGAAAACGCTCTATTTGAATTTTATTGCCTTTAACACTGGTGGTAATCTCTCAGACCGATACACACTGCTCCAGTATTGCACCTAGTTAGTATTATCATTGTGAGGTTTATCCTCTTTTCCTAGATAAGTTCCTTGGGCAATCCGTGAGCATTTTTTGGTATGTACTGGCCTGAGGTTTTTTACCTTACCATTCATTAATAACTTAATAGTTTTCCTCAGACTTTTTGGGTACTACACTTGGTCCTATCCTAACTGATGTGTGGTTTTCACTCTTACTTAATAACCATTTTTTGTGCAGCCTGTTTTCAGTACATACAGTACCTAGTTTAGTATTAACCTCTGCTATTATTAGGATTAACCTTCAATTGGTAATACCTGGGTTTGCTGGTACTCATCTCTTTTGTGTTGTATTTTCAATGTAAGTTTTACATACACCCACACTGTTGTTTTTTTACTATTATAGTATTTAATAAACGTTAAGTTTTAATTTGTCAACCTTCCTTGGTGTTCCTTCCAGGCTTATACTGTTGTAATGGTATCTATTTTTTTGAGTGCTCTAAGACTGTCCATCTCTTTTTTTAACTTGTTTAATCTCTGATCAGGACAGTGAGCACCCCCCATCACCCAATAATAGTACATAAGGGTTATTAGACCCTATCTGCACTACTAGAATCTTTTCTGGTAAAGAATTCTTTCTGGTAAATAATTTTGTTTATGGGGCTGTAATAGATGCTATTTCCCTTTTTTATTTAAGGTTATTCCATGCTCTTACAGGCCTGGAAGCACTACAGACTACGAGTGTGATCCTTGCATTTAACACTCAAATTTTTTACGAGACCTGAAATAAAAAAAACAATTATGCCTTTTCTAAAACTAAAGCCTCACTTAAAAAAACAAAAAACAAAACAAAACACAAAATAAAAACCCTATACTAACAGGAAATTTTAACAATAGTCCTTAGAAGGGCTTTTTGTAGAGCATTGACCTAAAGTGATTTAGTTATTTTTTTTAACAAAAAAAAAATACTAACCCCTTTTACAATACAAGTAACCCCCTAACCCATACCCCATAAAAACCCACTCTAAAAATTGGTTGGGCATTGCCCTTAGAAAGTAATTTAGCTCTTTTGCTGCCCAAAAACAAAAAAACAAAACCCTATTAAAAAAAAAAAAAAAAACCCAAAAAAAGCCTTTCACTAAACCCCAGTTAAAACCAGCTCCTACATGGTGGTCCCTATTCATCGCAGCAGTGGTGGTTCATCTTAATTTCTTAATTGTTGTGCCGGTATGAAGATTGACTGCCACTGCAACGTAGGAGCCGGATTCAACTTTGGAGAGTACCATCTTTGGGCTTTTTTTCGGATGTTTTTTCTTTATATAAAAGTTATTTTTTTCTTTTTTTAGCAGCAAAAGAGCTAGGTTATTTTATTGTCTGTAATGGTAGCTTTTTTCATGTAATTTTACTTTTTTTTGTGTGTGGTAATTTAGGGGGGTTAGGTTAGGGGGGTAAACTGGTTTAGATGTTAGTGGGTATTTTGAGATGGGCAGGGGCAGTTTATGGGTTAATAGTGTAGTGGGGTATTTTGTGATGATGGTTGTGGCAGTTTAGGGGTTAATGGTGTAGTGGAGTACTTTACAGTGGGCTATGTGGTGGTTTAGGGGTTAATAGTGTAGAAGGGTAGCTTGCGTTGTGGATGTCTGGTGGTTTAGGAGTTATTAGTGTAGTGGGGTATCTTGCGATGGGGTTATGGCAGTTTAGGGGTTATTAGTGTAGTGAGGTATTTTGTGATGATGGTTGTGGCAGTTTAGGGGTTAATAGTGTAGTGGAGTACTTTACGGTTGGCTATGTGGTGGTTTATTGGTTAATAGTGTAGAGGGGTAGCTTGCGTTGTGGTTGTCTGGTGGTTTAGGAGTTATTAGTGTAGTGGGGTATCTTGCAATGGGGTTATGGCAGTTTAGGGGTTATTAGTGTAGTGGGGTACTTTGCAGTGGGCTATGTTGCGGTTTAAGGGTTAATAATGCAGAGGTGTAGTTTGCTATGTGGGGGTGTTGCTGGTTAGAGGTTATTAATGTAGTGGGGTACTTTGCGGTTGCAGTTTAGGGGGTTATTAGAGTAAGGTGTTTATGGAGATTAGCGTGCGAGTATGGGTGTTAGGGTTGTTTCTGCTTTTCTCACTCTATTGAAGTCTAAGGGGGAATTCGTTAATGCGGTTGCAAAATTCTAACTTCGTCTCTTTTCACGCGTCAGGTTAGCGTGCAAGCAAAAAAATTTTTACTTTCAACTTGTAATACACGTGCAAAGATCTGAAGTCGAGCGGTGTTAGCGTGTCAGCGGGAGCAATAATTAGTAATCCACTCCTAATCTAGCCCATAGAGGGTACATCACCATCGTTAAAAGTTTAAAATTGTGATTATGTTATAATAGATTTTTTAATATAATAGACATTTGTTAAAATCAACTTTTTTTTAAATTATTACCAAATTGTATTTCTTGATGACTATATAACATAGTGGATATTGTTGTATATATTCAATGTCAAAAAATGGCACTTTTGTTTGTGTTTATTTGTGCTTGTATTTTTGTGTGCACATTTATGTGTGCATTTGTGTGATGGTGTATGTGCATACGTGTTTGTGCATTTGTGTGATGGTGTATGTGCACACGTGTTTGTGCATTTCTGTGATGGTGTATGTGCACACGTGTTTGTGCATTTGTGTGCCAGTGTATGTGCACACGTGTTTGTGCATTTGTGTGACAGTGTATGTGCACACGTGTTTGTGCATTTGTGTGACAGTGTATGTGCACACGTGTTTGTGCATTTTTGTGACAGTGTATGTGCACACGTGTTTGTGCATTTGTGTGACAGTGTATGTGCACACGTGTTTGTGCATTTGTGTGACAGTGTATGTGCACACGTGTTTGTGCATTTGTGTGACAGTGTATGTGCACACGTGTTTGTGCATTTTTGTGACAGTGTATGTGCACACGTGTTTGTGCATTTGTGTGACGTGTATGTGCACACGTGTTTGTGCATTTGTGTGACAGTGTATGTGCACATGTGTTTGTGCATTTGTGTGATGGTGTATGTGCACGCGTTTGTGCATTTGTGTGACGGTGTATGTGCACGCGTTTGTGCATTTGTGTGACGGTGTATGTGCACATGTGTTTGTGTATTTGTGTGACAGTGTATGTGCACACGTGTTTGTGCATTTGTGTGACAGTGTATGTGCACACGTGTTTGTGCATTTGTGTGATGGTGTATGTGCACACGTGTTTGTGCATTTGTGTGACGGTGTATGTGCACATGTGTTTGTGCATTTGTGTGACAGTGTATGTGCATTTGTGTGTGTGAGCATGCATGTGCATGTTTGCATATACATCAGGACATTGCTACAGGCTCTCACCTCTGTGCTACAGCACCATAGAGACCAATATATGAGACTATAAGTCTCACAAATCCCTGCTGCTGAACTGCTATTTGGTATATCATGTTTTTTATCTGTTTGCTACTAATGGGTGCGCTTGAAAGATATCAAAATAAGATGACTTTAAACCATTATACCACCTAACCAACCACTGCTCCACAATAAATTACCTACTAGAGAATACATTCTTCAGTAAATATTCTGCTCGTGCCTAATTCACCTGCAATCACAATCGTGCCTGCTCAGAGTTGGCAGTGGTGTGTATTGTGTTAGTGATGACTCATTTGATATCAGCTCTCTGAGTTGGCCCTGTGTGGTTAAATGCATCACTGAAACAGAGATAGCTTTTACTGAGCATTTTTCCTAAAGCAAACACATTTAAATTTTAAGTATTACATATTTTTTAAAAATATAAATAGCTTCCTCTTTGTTTCTTCAAAAATAAGGCATTTTAAAACATGCTTTTTTTAAAAAAAAAATGTATAGTACATTTTCATCCTGTATAAACCATTTTGTTTTTATTTAATCCAGTATGAAGAACAATGCAGTAATGCAATCGGTAAGACCAGGATACTTGTAGGGCAGGAAACAGTGAGGTTCTTATGCCACTTTACAGATCACTTTAGGCCTCATTTTAAATACTGTATACAGGTTTGAAGATTATCCCTTTAACAGGGCAAAGCTCTGGCCATGGGTTACCCCTTTATTAAAGTGCCAGGCAGATCTTCTAAACAACTCTGAATCATTAAGTTCTGCCTTCTATACTGTATTTGATTTGCCTGGAAAAGTTGTGGCAGCAAAAGCAGCCATCGCAGACCTGAGGCAAGGTTCTAGGTCTGTAGCAGATTATGCAATAGAATTCCATACCCTGTTCTATGAGACCACATAGAGTCCTTTGAGGAGTTGATCTCAAGCATCCAGTTAGACAATATGCAAAGCGATCTAAAGAGAGAGCTCATACTCGTCTCTTACTAGCTACCAAAGTAATGAAGAATTTGGTACCGTCACAGCCGATACACAGTAAAATATCTCGCTCCAGTGTTGGTAAAACAATGGATTTCAGCATCCTTAAATTATCTGAGGCTGAGTGACAGCACAGAAGAAGCCAGGGATTGTGCCTGTACTGTGGGCAGAAGAGTCATCTGTTGAGAAACTGCCCCACATTGCCGGGAAAAGCTACCAACTAACGAAAGAAAAGGGCAGAAACCCTGATACTTTTATACCCCAAATAATGACTTGTATAGAGAATTTTGGTAGCTTCTCAGGACTACTGTGCAATTAATATTGACAAGTCAGAACTTTTATGATTAAAAAGAAGAAAGACACACTCATTGAAAGATTGGTCCTTTAGAGAAGTCTCTAAATTGTTTACATATTTAGGCATTCAATTGTCAAAACACCATAATAACATTAAACATTTCCCTTATTATAGCTAACGTGGAGAATAAGTTGGATACACCTTTCCTTAACGATGTCAGGGAGAATAAGTCTTATAACAATTATACTCTTCCCTAAGTTATTGTATGTACTGCAGTTACTTCCCTTACTATTAGCCAAAAATGACATTTAGAGAATGCATAGGTCATACTCTTTATTCATATGGCAACAGAAAAAAAGAGAATAGGGCTTTCAAAACTATTCAGCCCCCAGCAAAAGTAAGGTTTAAGTTACCAAATGTCCAGTGGTATAACTGGGCAGCATTGGCAAAAATAGCGCTAGACTGGGTGACTGACTCTTTTTTGATCAAAGAGGTGGAAGAGGCATGGGCTACACTGATCTCATTGGAATATTTACCTTTCGTAAACATAACTAGACAAACTAACCATATCAAAAATATATCTAAAATTTTTAAGGCCCAATATTGGCATGGAAAAAACCCTGCGTTTTTGGAGGGGGGGGGGGAGTGTATGGCTGCTATTTTAAACTACTTCCTCTATATGGAAATTTAGATTTTATACCAGTTCTTACCTTGAGCCCCTTTAAACATTGGGCATCCACAGGCTTAATAACTATAGGTCAGATGGTTGACTGTTCTCAGAATGAATTCTCACATTCGACAGCTGCAGGAAAAATTCTAAATACTTTGGCGACAATATTTTGCATACTTACAAGCCCGCCATTATGTCTATAAAATTATTTAACAGAATGCTTCTTGTTGCTGAACGTCCCACTGGAATATTTTATTTTCTCTCTATAAACAAAGACTTCGGGATATCTCATTAATGTATGAAATGTTATTGTCAACTAAGCTGACTCTCTCATTACACAGATATCTGATACATGGGTAAGTGCAGGTTATCCAGAGGTTACTGCAGAGTGACTCAGAGATTTTAGAGGGTTAGGGTTGCTACCTTGTCAGCAGATCTTTGTAAAACACAGTACAAATAAAACAGAAGGTCTATATCACACCGCAACAATTAGTTAAATGAGCCCCATCCTCGGATCATGTTCATAAATAATGCTTATCCCCTAGTCGGTCACTATAACATCTCAAGTGGGATTGTCCTAGGATTCACAGATTTTGAAGGATGACTGACTATTGGTTCAAAAGGGTGTGTAAAATTAAAGTGACTTTATCATGGTCTGTGGTCCAATTATTATTTAGCAACAGAGAAACAAATAATCATGCAAAGTTTGCTAATACTGTAATATTTTTAGCTAGGAAATTAATTTTATCGTTTTGGCTGCGACAACCCCAAAACTTGCAAGTCTAAGGAATAGGATTTCTAACCAGTTGAGGATAGAGCAGGCATAAAAATACTTCTTCCTCAAATGGGAAATATCTGTTAATACACTGCCTATTACGCCACATAGTATCCCCCTTCTCTACCTCTGAGTTCTTTTTGGAAGAGCTATTGTGTGAGAAGAGGGGAAACAGAGAGGGGAATATCACTTCCTAGGTAACCCAAGCTAACTAGGGTCTGGAACATCTCACTTTTTCAAACAGTTAATATTAAGGGAAATAAGGAACATTAGTTTGGTTAATTTGTTGGATTACTGTTTGTTAGTTTTTAAAAAAAAGAGAAAACTTAAGAGCTTGTGTCTGATACTATTTGCTGCTGTTTGAAATCTCTTAATTGCTATATATTGTATCTTATTAATAGAATATGTTTTTTCTTTGTCTTAAGTGTCAATGTACCGCTCTGTGATCAAGCAGCGTAAATGTATTACATGTTCTTAATGTGTTGATTCCTCAAGTTTCTTGTGTAAATAAAGAGTTTTAAATGAAAGGGAAGGAGTTACTTTATCTATTAGCTCTTCATCTTATTCCAAGGTTTGTCCCAAAATACAAGAAGCTTGAATCAATGGCTTAGAGGCTCAACTCACCACAAACCATTACTGGGACACTGCAAGTTATATACAGTAACCAAGCAGAGGCTAAGGGTAAGAGAGCAATGAGAATACACTTTGTAGCTGAACTCTCTCTAGGGTTTTAATTAGCACCTATAAGTAAAAGGAACAAATAAGTACTAGAATACAACTGTAAATTCATAAATCTAAATACCATAAATAAAACATGCCTTGCACAGGTGACTTAAACTAGTACGACATTATTAAACAAATGCAGAGAAAAAAACAAGCTAAAGTCAAATACCAAGTCAGTCCAAATAAATGGGTTAATACAGAAGCATAGTCAGGGGAAGCCAAAATCAAACCGGTATAGTCAAACAATAAACTGCCAAAATAAAGGTTAGAAAACTCAATACACAAATAGCATCATGCTGCAAACAATGAGCTTATAAAGACGACTACAATTAGGGCATAATTGATCTTCTAGGCCTCGTTAAAGTTACAACACACATTAATGTAGCAAGAACAGAAATCACTCTCTTAGACAAATGCCTGTTATGACACCCAGACAAGCTAAGTGGGAGCTCTTCCCCAGATTTAATTTCATACTCTAATATGTACCTGGTAATAAGAACAAAAAGGCTGATGCCCTCTCTCAGGAGTTTGACTCCGAGGTCATGGAACTCTTTGAACCCACACGTATAAATACCTCTAGTGCGCATTATTGCTCCAATAACCTCTGCATTAAAAGATTACAAAATTAACAGCCAGCTAGTATGCCTTCTCTCTATTTAAGGAGCTTTTGCAATGGACTTATGTATTGGGCAGTCACCTAGGTGTCACCTGAACTCTCTAACATTTATGATCTTATGTCTGGTGGTCTTCCATGTCCACCAATGTCCAAGATTATGTTGCTGCCTGCAACACATGTGGTAGTACTAAAGAACCCAGACATAGTCCTGCTGGTCTTTTGCAATCCCTGACTATTCCCAAACAACCTTGGACCCATACTGCTATGGACTTTATAGTTTAGATAACTCCATCTAAGAGTCATACTGTAATATAGGTCAAAATGGATTGCTTTTCCAAGCAGCTCTACTTTGTGCCCTTACTCACATTGCTCTCGGCTTGAGAACAGAGCTCTCTCTTTCTGAACCAAATTGTTTGCCATTGTGGCTTACCTATTGATATTGTTTCTGATTGAATGTTCCAATTTGTTTCTAAGTTCTGGAAGGCTTGTGTCCTTGTTTAGGTACTTCTGTCTCTCCTCAGCTTATCACCCTTAGTCAAATGGACAAACAGAAATTGAACCAAGATCTAGAGAGGTACCTAAGAACCTACTCAAATGCACTGAAAAACAACAGTGTGGATCTGCTTCCTCTGGCCAAATTTGCCAGGAATGCCTTATGGTATTCCTCTCATTGCCATGACACTCTTATTTATCACACACCAGCTTAGCACATATCAGGTGTTTTATCACACAGAACTGGGCAGGATGCTCCAGACAAGTGTACAAGCCATGCACTAACAGTGAACAAGTGACATAGCGGCATGAAATACAATAATGCTGTGGGGGTGTTGGATCCCCTTCTACCTTGCTTTTAAATCCTTTTTTGAAAACAGGACTGTGTTTTTATCTACTGGAGTGCCTGGATCTTGTGTGATACTACAAAGTTGCTATTTACTCTGCCACTTTGTTATTTCTTTGTTACATGTTGGATCAGTGCATTTCTGGGTCTGTGTGCTTTAACCTGTGGGCTTTAACTAGTGTGTTTTGGGCTATACTCATTGCCCGTGTATGGTAATTCTGTATCCTGGGTTCGCTATTTTCAGAATCTGCTCTTTCATTGCCAAACCTGTCTGTTTCTTGGAATACCCTTTGCTTGCTGCTTGTCCTGACCTCTGGACCATCTTTACTATTCTTTTGCATCTTGTTTCGGTACCTGTTTGCCTGACTGGTGTTTTGGAACTTTGGCCTGACTCTGATTATCCCTCTGCAGGGGCGGACTGATCAGCCGGGCAAATAGGACCTGGTCCGATGGCCCAGTATGTAGGGGGCCCCACAAATGGCATCTCCATGGGTCCTGGTGTAGAGCTTAAGCTGGGGTTGATAGCTACCCTATAATTACCTAAGGAGTTAAGTGTGTGTTTAGTGGAGGCCCTGGCCCCAGAGTGGGGGCCTTATGCCTGGATGTGGGTTTTTTTTGCTCTGGGGCCCTAAAGTGTGGGGGGTCCTGTCGGGGTCTGTCAATGTGAGGACTATAGAGTGGGAGGTCTGGCCCTGGAGTTTGGGGGCCCTGTCTCTTGTCCTGGACATTGGGGGTTCTGGCCCTGGAGGTTGGGTTGTCTGTTGGGGGGCAGGGTAGGGAAGCTACCATATTTATTTGCATAAATATGAAAATATTTGGGTCAGTGTGAGACAGTCCCTAATTTTTGCCCGGGGGCCCTAATGTTTCTCAGTCCACCCCGGACCCTCTGCCTAAAGATTTTGCATAAGTTATGCCTGACTGTTGGTGACCTGGCCTGTTGACTTTGCTACAGTATTTGTGTACTATTCCTGTTTTCCTGCTACCTATCCTGTATTTATGAATCTTCTTAGCTTACTTGGTCCGACGTCTGAGTTATCTTTGGTCACCTCCTAGCCTCTTTGTCCTAATGTCTTATTTCTGACTGCAAGATATTCTACCAGTCACTTCACCTGATGACGGGATTTGAAGATTACTGGGCAGGCAATTGGAGTGACAAGTGAACTTCATTGCAGGCCTAATACTCATCGTCATACCCCATTTTTGCAGCCTTGTGGTATCAACCACTTATCTTCCTTTGACACCTTCTACAGAAGTCTATGACACTGATACAAAAATACAGGCTTCTGCACTGGCAGAAGATATGTAAACTATAGCTCAGAACTTCATATATAGGTACAAAGTTTGGGCTAACAAAAAGAAGAGATCACTGTCTGTATTAAAGGTTGGGGATTGTGCACGGCTTTCTGCAAAAAAAATAATCAGACTTGGACAACTTTGTAAGTGAAATTGGGCTCCAGGTTCATAGGCCTCTCTCGTAGCTTGTCTTCCACTGGCTTACATGTTGGCCTTACCAGACTATCTACACGTACCTTTCACATTGAATGTTTCCTTTTTTAAGCCATTTGTCCGCAACTATTTTTCCTCCAGGGAAACTGCCCAGCTTTGGTCACCTGAGGAGCCCCTATTGTTATATATACATACATATATAAATATATATTAAAAAAAAAATATATATATACTGTATCTATATATATATTATATATGTGTGTGTGTGTTACTTATTAGCAATGCTTTGGAAGTTAGTGGCGCTGTTCCAATGAGGGGGGCCCTGCCACAGAATCTGCCCTGGGACCTGGTGAGTTCCAGTTACGCGTCTAAAGCCTAAATATTTTATCTATATTAGTTTGTTATTGGTTTGCTACTGTCCTTTTTGTTTTAGTGAAAAGCAAAATATGAAACAATATCCTCATTTTACAAAATGTTGTATTTAATGACCCTTTAATTTTAACATTTAGTTCACTTTTTCACTCACAACTATTTCATATATTAAAATGCTACTTTTTCATTTTCATAATCTTTTATTGAGGTTTTATAAAAGAATAAACATACATTGAGTGTCCTGCAGAATAAATGACAAAACATCAATTGAACACAATACAGAGACCTCTATATATACAGTAGAGACAGTTGTCAAAACTTGGACTCATGAAACCTCCATTTGAACATTTTTTTTACTCTTGAAAATGACTAATTATCAGGCCACTATTAGACCCTTTTTTTTATATAGGTGAGGTGGGTGGGACATAATAGCCATAGCAAAGATCCTTTCGGGTCTATTAGCACTTATAGGATATGGTAATAGATACAATAGAGTATCTAGAGAGAATAAAAATTGGATATACATCAGCGGGTAAGCATCGCGTGTAGTGGAGCATGATAGTAGCAGTTAAGGGGTTGGTTGTTGTAATAAGAGGTCTCGTTTGGCCCTCATCAAACAAATTAATCAAAAAGAGAGGGGGAGCTGGTAACTGAGGTACAGAGATGTTAAATAAAATTACTGCTAAGAGAACAATATAATAAAGCAAGACACAAAATTGCAAGGTAGAACACACTCTGAGAAGACAATCTTTCGAATAAACATTATAAATCCACATGCTATGAGAGTTTCCTAAGTGGCAAAAGAAGGAGGTTCTGACATTCACCATACTAATAATACAAACTGTACATTTATATCAAATATTATAAGGGTACTTAGAGAACTAAATATTTTGTTCATGGTACAAAATATGCTTAATCTTTCCAATTAGAGACTGATATAAACGCATCTCTTGAACCTCAGCTGAAGATACCTAAGGAACATGTAATGGCATATTTATGTATTGGCAGTATGTATAGGAAGTTGTAGCTAGAGTGTCGTGTTGTTAATATCACTGCATTAAAATGTAGTCTCGATGTGGCAATATATTTTTGGCTTTATTATTAGAACAGATAGGCTACAACAAGTATAAGATGGCCAATATCAGATAGTTGGTGATCTAAATGTGTAATAGAATATGCATATTACTCTAGTTACACATTGAATGACATACAGGGTGATAAGTAGTCTTGGTCCCCCATAGCAGGTTCACAAATGTTTACCCATCTTGTTAAAATGAAAGTGCATCTTGGTTTATAATAATATATGAGACATAATCAGGAGGTATAGGTCTGGAGGCTCTCACTTCTCCAGAATTGTAATCTACACACCCATATAGCCAGGTACCCAGCAGTTATGAAAAAAGAGACACCATTAACCACATCGGTGTAAAATATCAGGGTTATTATAAAGCATTGCGTCTCATAATATGGAATTAGACTAAAGAGTCATCATGTGTATGAGGCGAAAATAGAGTGTCCAACAATTATAAGTCCCTTGAAAAAGTAGGATATAAGACAACCACCCTACCCAATACCAGATATAGTATACCATTGAAAGGCCTATAGAAAATGCGAATAGAAAATGTCCACAAGAAGTTCCCCAACAATTGAGCAGCAGTTTAAGTACTCTGCTAACCTCGGCGATGCCATTCCCCATAGAAGTCGGGCTGGGTATGCTAACGAACGTGGGGCAGCAAGTTGCTGGTGAGTCACATCGGTGCACGATCCCCTTGGCTCAGGCATGAGTACCGGCATGGACGACATCCTGGTGCCATCTGGATCCTTCCCACTTGTAAACTGTAACTCCCGGGGATCGGCCGCATCCCCCAGAGGAGAGGTTGAGAAAGGATGTGGAGAACATTCCAGGCCAGGCAGTTGTATAGTGGTTGTTCCGCCATTATCTGCAGCTAGCCCTGTACTGTAAGAGTGCAGTATGAGTTGCATGCATACATCGGGTTCCTCTGCCCATGCCGTCTCTGTCGAATCGGCCCACGTGGTTGTTTGTTTCACAACCTGAGACAGACTGTTATAGCTGTTATTGATCTGTCCCTCAAGCCTTGTTAAGGTTATTTTCACTGTAATATATAGTTCTCCCATTCTGAGGATAGAGAGCCAGGATGAAAGCTGCTACTATCTGTGGTATACCCTGTTTCCCAGGGGGGGGGGGGGAATTTAGCTTTTGCTCCTGAGGGAGTAATATAGAGTCCAGTTCATCCGGGTTAATGAGCTCTGTTACTGAAAATATTGATATAATAGTGATCTTTAGGGTGCCCCCTCACATTAGTGCTTACTTTGATAATGGATGGCTTGTTAATGCATCCGATTCTCAGGGAAATGTGTATCCGAAAAATAGAGCTCACGTCATAACAGCCATCTTCATTCATGGTCCGGACACGCCCCAAAATGCTACTTTTTAAAACACCTAAACCTCATGTACCATCAGAAATTATAAACACAAATTGATTAAATGGCTACTATTTTCTAATCTATGTGTGGGAATGAGCAGATATTGTTATACATATACATGTACAGAAACCATGAGTATAAAGCCTATGAAACATCTTTGCCTGGAACATAACAAAGTAAAACTTACATAAACATGCAGAAATGAATCATTATAATAGAAGTGATCCTTATGGGGCAATGCAGTAACTTTTTGAAAGATGTGTCCATTGTCCAGATCAAAACACAAAATTGACAATGAGCATATAATTCAGTGACTGGTTAATGTTCTTAATTAGATAACTGAGCATTTGATGAAGGTAAATGGCTCCCTTGGCTGAAATATTATCAAGTACATATCTCCCAGATGCACAGTTATTTTTTGGCTGTACTACTCATCTGATTAACTACATACCTTCCTCATTTTCTTTATTCAGCATTCTTTTATTTCTCAGGTTGACATAAATCATTACCATTCTCTAATCCATTATTGAGGGACAGTAAACATTCTTGAGATTTTTATATAAAATCTTTAAATATGTTTAATTATTACCCACAATGTTAGTTTATAGCAAACCTGTGAAGGAATTTTTGTAAGTACAAAGTGTTTGATATCTCTTTAAATTGGCTTATTTTGCCTACTCTACGTACATATTACTAATATATATTACAGTATTGAGTGTTTGTGAATAAGTTAACAAACATCAGGAGTGATTTAAAGAATACTTCGACTTTACTCTATTTCAAAGTTTCAAGCTCACTCACCTTCTGTTACCCTTTCCAATAGCCTTCAAAAGCTACCCTGCATGAATTATTGCGCTACTGGCTCGGAATCAGCTGTAAGTGTGCAACAGCCAATCCAGAGAGGATAAAATTATACTTCACAGGAGAGGCGGGGCGTAGCCGTGCTGGAACATGGCCGCAAACTGAAAAAGCTCCGTGCATGTCTCCAGTCCCAGCAAGATTAAAGTATAAAAGGTGAAGCGGGGGAACCTAAATCGACACGAGTGGTCAATGAGAAAGAACAGGGGTCATACCGCTTAACAGCTGCTTACCCATCTTGGCGGTATCGGAGGAATATGAAAGATTGATCCGGACCGATAAACCGGAGTACCATCCCCCATTGGGTAACTAGCTGGGAACGCTCCCTCATCTGAACCCTCTGCCCGAAGCCGACACTGCATAGGTGTTGAAGAGAAGATACCGAACGGCGCTCTAAGACAGAGAGATATCGGGCGACAGGAACGCCGCCATTACAGCGCACCACGTGACAGGTAACCGTTCATACTAAAACAGTATGAACGTGAAGTAGTGAAGGAACAAAGTGATAAAGTGTCATCGAGGGGGCCACTTGATAACTGCCCTCACTTTAAGTAACACTACCCTGGAACAGATACACAGCAAATAAACCAGACAATCTGCCCAATCACATCATTTTAAGACCTAAAATCTTAGCCTCATAACACCGCACGCTCCCACTACGTAGCAAAATGAAACTGTGAACACAACAACAGCAGAGTGGCAGTGTCTTAACAAAACTTAATGATATACTGTGGGCCTGAAAAATAGTGTTGATAAGCAGGATTACTGACTGTCAATTTATTGGAAACAAGTCCCTTCATCGCTGAAACTAACACCCTCAGACATCAGGCCTATCTAATGGCCTCTAAAAGAAATACGAAACAGGACAAGAAACAGACATCTACATTGTCTAACACAATGAGCACATTCTTTCATAAACAAGAGGCAGGAACCTCAGACCCACCGCGCAGTCCAGACGTTGATACCCCAGAAATGGATCACATGTCAGAAGCCCCAGCACCACATTCTGATCAACTAACACAGATACAATCTACCATCTCACTACTCCCATCTAAATCAGACTTAGCGGACTTAAAAAACTTCATCAAATCAGAGATGTCATCCCTAAGGAAAGATCTCAATGAAATGGGAAATAGACTAGAAAGCCTGGAAGAAGGCCAAGAATTTTTGAATACTAACTTATCTGATGTTGATCGCCAACTCACAAGACATGAAACAATAATACAATCACTCCAATTAAAAGTAGAAGATCTGGACAATAGGAACAGGAGGAGTAACCTGAGAATACGAGGGGTACCAGAAGAGGCTACTAGGGAATCTATCACTTCCTACCTCCTACAATTATTCGAATATATAGTCCCAGCCCTTAAACTCACGGACTCATCCATGGAAAGGGCTCATAGGGCACTAAAACCCTTACCTACTCCCCCCAACCCGCCGAGGGACATAATAATAAAATTTACCAGCTATTTAGACAAAGAAACAATCTGGAAACAAGTGAAACTTCAGCGTGAAATTAGGTTTCAAACCTATAGTATTCAGATCTTCCAAGATATATGTCCAGCCACCATAGCTAGACGACGAGAGATTCGCTATATCACACAAACCCTTCAAGAGAGAAAAGGGAAATATCGATGGGGATTCCCATTCAGCCTGATAGTCCAAAAAGAAGGAAGAACACATATATATAAAGAACCAGACGACCTGATTTCTTTTTCCAAGGGACTTAACATCACTTTTTCACAGCAAAGTGACTCTACCACACAGAGTTCGAATCTACGACAAGAAAACATCCCCCTCCCTCAAAAGCAGCAATGGACAACGGTACAACACAAGAAGAAAAAGACAGGAGAATCCACATATGAAACCTGACCCCACATTACTTTATAACAGTGATGTTCTTCATGGCAAGATCCAAAGGATCAGATCCTCTGTGACACATCTTAGAATGCGATAAGTATATTTTCAGATGTAAACTTTTCATCTAAATTTTTATATTATGATATCATTGTCGATCTATCATCTGGTAATACCAGAGACATTGACTCTATTAATGTTAAATGTTCAGCTTGTTTAGGTATTGCTTAATTTCTTTAGAAACACGACCTAGAATTTTAAGATATTAAGTTATGGTTTGCAGTGTTTGTTATGCATATTGTTGGTCTGGGGATTACATCAATGTCAAATAGCTAAAGTTAAAGACATAAGACCATTCAGTTATATACTAATTTTGAGAGATCTCATCAAGCTACACTATGGTCAAAAAAAAAAAAAAAAAAAAAAAAAAAGATCTCAACACAATATTATATTATCCAAAACTTCACAGGGACAGGGTCTGTAGACAAAGATGACAGCCTAATTGTTTACCTTTTAGACCCCCAGTTCAATAAGAACCATAGGATATACTGGATCATTGTACTATCTATCTAATTATTTATAGATGAGACTTAAATCTTCTATTAGTGGTACAAGTATAATGGTAGTTTCAAAATAAGACGCAACTTTATTTTTGGTAGAGAAGGATATTAATACTTTGGTTTTTATCACAGATATTGATAGATATACCACCTAACAACTGACCACATGATAGCTAGCAAATTCTTTTATGCCGAATAATGAGTTGAAATGAGAAAACTGTACTGTTGTTTTCCTAGATGTATATGACTAATGTTTCAGCAATGAAAGTTATAAAGTTCAGACAAATCAAAAACCGCCAGTTTAAAAATTGTTATGGGGGACCCCCCTCGCCTTGCTTTATAGAATTTATGTAAGAGCTGTGGACACTAATGGAGACATGCTACCTCTTGTATGGAAATATGTCGCTGTTTGATTAATTTCCCCTTTGTTTTTTCTCTGTTGTTTTTATTCCCTTCCCTCTTTTCTTCTATCTTCTTTTGTTCTAGTCCCGACCCGTCCGGCACCTGTCTTTATAAACATACCAGACACTACCGCTTAAAATGTGAGAACATAATAGTGATATACACACGTATCATAACTAACTATGGCTAAACACCAAACTCAACACCCATCATCAAATGACCTACATATATATTCGGTCAATGCTAAAGGCCTAAATATCCCTCATAAAAGAACTATAGCTTTAAAAGATTTCCGGAATTTCAAAGCTGATATAGTATGCCTCCAGGAGACACACTTTAGAAAAGGTAGGGAACCCTCCACTTTTTCCCATGTATTTGGTACATGTTACTGGGCATCCCATGATAAATTTAAAAAACAGGGAGTAGGCATTCTGATTAAAAAGGGCATTCCATTCACAGAGTTGCAAGTTATCAGAGATAGAGAAGGAAGATTCATTATCCTAATAGGCCTGTTATATAATAGACCAATAACCCTCATATCGCTATATGCCCCAAATTCAGGTCAACATCCCTTCTTTAGGAAACTAACCAATCAAATATTAGACTACCAAAAGGGAGTGCTTGTCATGTGCGGGGATTTCAATGTTGCATTGAACCCTGAAATGGATAGTTCATCTGGTCACTCATCAATTCCCCGAACCAAAATTAACAAAATAAACTCACACCTAAAAAAGATAGTAGCGCATGACGTATGGAGGACATTACACCCCCAGCTCAGAGATTATTCATTTTACTCCTTTCCACATCAATTATATACGAGAATTGATTACGTTTTTTCAGATGTGGGAGGCTTATCTCTATTTAAGACATCAGACATAAAACCGATAACATGGTCAGACCATGCCTCAGTGACATGCACATTAACTTGGCCCTCAAAACCCATCCGAGACTATATTTGGAAGTTAGACGATACTATATTAGCAGACGCACACAACGTTTCAAAAATTAACAAAGTATTAACTGAATATTTCCAATTTAACGCCGTAAATGGAATGTCTGCACAACTTGTGTGGGAAGCCCACAAAAGTGTAGTGAGAGGGGAATTGATGGCCATTAAGGCACATATCAATAAAATAAAAAGAGACTCCATAAAAACATACCTAGACAAAATACAGAACCTAGAACTCAGACACAAACAAACACCGACTGATAGGAATTTGCTTCAGGAACTCACGCTAGAAAAACAAAAACTAGCCCAATACTTATCTAAAGAACACAAAAGGAAAGCACTACAAATCCAACAAAAACAATATGAAGGCCGCAACAAGTCAGGACGCTTATTGGCCAGATACCTCAAACACAAAGCACACAAGAAATTCATTCTACAAATCACAGACGATCAGGGACATACACGTTACTCAACACCAAACATCGCCCACACTTTCAAAAATTATTTTAAAAAATTATATAATATACAAACGACAACCAAAAACAATTCTATATCAGACGCTATAAGATCACAAAAAATAGATGACTATTTGAAAAAATTAAATCTACCTAACATCTCTTCTGAGCAGAAAGATAGATTAGAGGAACCTATAACACTAGAAGAAATTCAATTAGTTATTAAGGACCTACCGACGGGAAAAGCTCCGGGACCAGATGGTTTCGGACATAAATACTATACAACATTCCAGGAAATCCTCACACCGCATATACTGAATTATTTCCACAATATTGACTCCCCCAAAGCCTTTTCTAAAGCAGCTTTAGAAGCCCACATAATGCTCCTACCCAAACCAAATAAATCACCTAAATTTCCGGCCAATTACCGCCCCATTTCATTACTGAACACAGATATTAAAATTTTCGCAAAAGTTTTAGCCCTTAGATTAAACAAAATCCTCCCTGATATTATTCACCAAGACCAAGTAGGCTTCATACCAGGCAGGGAAGCTAAGGACAACACGGTCCGGGCCATACACCTAATTCACCATGTTAAAAACCATGATATTCCAACTGTACTTTTATCAACAGATGCTGAAAAGGCCTTTGACCGTGTTGCCTGGGACTTTTTAGAAGCCACCTTGTTGCAAATGGGACTGGGACCCCTCATCATGCATAGAATTTTTTCTCTATACTCCCAACCCAGTGCACGAGTAATGGTAAATGGATCCTTATCAGACCCCTTCCCCATAACAAATGGTACACGTCAGGGTTGCCCACTCTCACCCCTTCTATTTACCTGTGTAATAGAAACACTGGCGACAAGCATTAGACATAATACCCGAATACATGGAGTAAATATTGATCCTCAGAAATACACAGTATCCCTCTTTGCAGATGACATGCTTTTTTCACTGACAGATCCAAAGGAGTCCATACCACAACTAATGACTGAATTCGAGACATTTCATGACTTATCCAATTTTTCCATAAATGAAACTAAATCTGAGATCCTAAACATAAATCTACAAGGTACCACACTGACCACCGTCAAAAACCTAACCCCGTTTATATGGTGCCCACAAGCCTTAAATTATTTAGGGATAAAACTATCACCCACAATAGACGGCTTGTTCAATTTGAACTTTGTACCGATTAAACGTACGATAGTTAATGACCTCTCTTCATGGAGATCCAAAAAGTTAACCTGGTTAGGACGCATTGAAGTCATTAAAATGAATGCTTTCCCGAGAATACTTTATTACCTCCAGACAATACCTATTCCTCTCCCAAGAAACTACTTGGACTCAATACAAAAAGCATTCAGTGACTTTATTTGGGATAGGAAGACACCAAGGATTAGTCAACACATAATGCAAACCCCCAAGTCCTATGGAGGGCTAGGAGTTCCGAACCTCAATTTATATAGACAATCCATATTTCTTCAAAGGGTAATAGACTGGAATATCCACTTCCATTATAAGCGCTGGGTCCCCCTGGAACACATGATAGCACAGAGACCACACCTGGGACGACTATGCTGGTGTAACCCAGACTACTTTAAATCCTTGAAATGGAATAACCCCATAACTCAAGAAACATTCCGGGTCTGGAAAAAAGTAATAGATACCTCTTTATTTGTCTCTTCTATACCGTCACCAATGACTTCATTAATAGAAAATGGAGAATACACATTACGACCTTTCTCACGCTCCACTACACTAGAGACAGTAAATAGAGACTTTACAATACGATTAATGATCGCTGACGAAAGCATACGAACACAAACTGATTTAATAACGGACGGTCATGAATGTTTCTCTGACTGGTATACCTACAGGCAAGCAAGACACTATATACTTAAACACAAGGGACGAGAGAATATGACTAGACCATTGACGAAGTTTGAGCTCCTGTGCAACCTACCCCCTCCTCTTCGGCACACCCTGTCCGCCATATACAAAATACTAATTCAAAAACCACCCGGTTATATACCTCCATATATGGAGAGGTGGGAATCGGATTTGGGGGTTATTATACTTCCTCAAACAAGCACCTCCATGCTCCAAGCTACCCTGAAAACTTCAATCTCCTCCTCCGTGGTAGAGATAAACATTAAATTATTACATAGATGGTACTTCACTCCCAGAAAACTTCACCGACTATTCCGCTCGCAAAAAAACCAATGCTGGAGATGTGGCCATGTCAATAGTGACACAGCACACATGTGGTGGTGGTGCAACACCATACAAAACTTATGGAGACTGGTGATCTCAGAGATAGAACATATATTAAGCATTGAAATGCCACTAGACCCCCTGATATGGTTATTAAATAAACCCCCTAACATTAAATACAAACCCAATCTTAATTTGTTTAAAATTATGACAAATGGAATTAAAATATTAATCGCTAAAAACTGGAAACATAGAGATGCCCCCTCATTAGACATGTGGATTAGGAAGACCTCAGACCTAGTCGAACTAGAAGAGTATTATTATTTAAAAAACGAAAAGATGGAAATTTACGCGGAACTATCCCAGATATGGGGGGAATATAAGAAATCAAAGAGAACAGTTAAATTACTTTGAAGAATGGCCAAATAAAGTGGGTCAAAGAGAGTACATACTTTAAAAATAGCAGGACACTGGGGAGGGGCTGGACGGGACGGGACTCCAATTTTTATTTTTTCCCCTTTGAGTTTTGTTTTTTTCTTTATCCCAATTATACAATTTTTTTCTGTTATTGTTCATAAAGCCATTACGGCTTTCACAACTTTGGAAGGAACTATAAAAAGGACTGAAGCAAAACTGAGTTGACTTCTCTAATAAATAAGTTATGTAAGGAATATAAGAATGTAACTCTATAAAATGCAATAATGATTGAAATAATACTGACTAGGAGCTGCGTCTCCACCAATTGTATTATTTAAATAATATCTTCAATAAAGTTGCTTTAAAAAAAAAAAAAAAAAAAAAAATAAAAAAAAAATTATACTTCACAGAACCATGCTGTTAGGGGGCAGTATAAAATTCTGAAGCCAAGGTGAATCTGAGGCTTCTGAAAAAGAGCAAGGCCAATAATGCCTTTGGCTGCAACTACACTTATGTTAGAGTTGATTCTTCTAATGGTCTGGCTCTTTGATGCTATAGGATGGCTGTGAAACAGAGGATACCTATGCTATAATTAATCTGAATCTTGTTGGGAAATAATGTACTAACCAACAGAACAAAATTCTTTGAGACGTGTATGTCCTGTACTTTGTAACAGAATAGATATTACTGCTGAACAGCACACAGCCAATAAAGAATAGGTTAAATCTTGTTTAACCACTGCACAATATTCTTCTATTATGTGAGCAGCACCTGATCATGAAATATAATATATATATATATATATATATATATATATATATATATATATATATATATATATATATATATATATATATATATATATATATATATATATATATACTACATATATTAACCTTTTAATATAAGTTGACTAACACACAAGAAAATGAGTTGTCAGTGATGACTCTGAGATAGAGATTTCAGTCAGTTACATAATGCACTGTAAAAGTAATGACCTGCAACCACTGATATCACTCTAAATGGTGTCATATATTTAACTACTGGCCTGCTTTAATGCAGAGGAAGCTCCTGAGAAATTGCCCAGCAATGATGAATGCTTTTTATCAGAGACTAAGTACTGCATTGCACACCCAGTTTATATTTGTGAGTAATCTGAGTTTTTATTTGAATACATTATGTGTTACAAAAGCAAATGCAGAATTACTCCAAAATATTTTAACTTCAAAAATTATAAAGTAACAAAAATATTGCATTGTTGAAACTAGATTATTTAATTTGAGGAGGATAGAAAGACAGATTCACTTTCTTCTACAAGTTGATTCAGACTATTGAGATGTTTTCTGCATTGTTCTGAAATAGAAATCTCATTCTAACTCTGTAAAGCAGAAGAAAACACCTACTGGGCCTACGGCCAACTACATAAGTGATCAGAACATCACAAATTGGATCCTTTCAAGCATTATAACTGTGCTGTGTAGGGCACATTTTATATCTCTCTAAATAGCAAATACAACAAAACGCACACAATACATCATGGGAGAAAGCGTAGATTCGTTTGTAAAAGTATTTTTTGGTCCTATTCAGCAAGCTGTGATAGCATCTACACCAGGATAGACAAGTTTTAATAGTAATTGGCATCTTCAAACTACAAGTTGAAAAGGACAATACCTTTTTCTTTTTAGTGGAGGATTATAGCTTGTGTCTCATTATCACTGACTCTCAATTAGATAAGGCTGTAAGAGTCAGTTTTTTTTGGTGCAAAATTAAAGGACCACTAAATACGGTAAAATTGCATATTTAACAAATGCATAATTAACAGACAAGGCCATAACACCTACTCTGAATTTCAAATAAGCAGTAGTTTTTATTCAGGCAAATTAATTTTTCTTCCATTTTCCTGCTCCCTGTATCATGTGTCAGACATCAGCCAATCACAGCCTAGTATACGTATACCCTGTGAGCTTGTGCACATGCTCAGTAGGAGATTGTTCCACAGAAAGTGTGTGTATATAAAGACTATGCACAATTTGATAATTGAAGTAGATTGTAAAGTGTCTTAAAATTGCATGCTCTGTCTGAATCATAAAAGTTAATTTTTACTTGGGTGTCCCTTTAAGTACTCTATTTTTTTAGTCTAAATAATTATGCTCTACTGGTATGATATTCCGGAGCTGCCACAGACATAAGTACTCATGAAAGTTTGAATCTTACAGTATATTATTTCTTTCCTCAAGATACGAATTCTGGGCCTGATCTTCAAAAGCTCGCTGCTCAGGTGAGATGATCTAAGACTTCTCGTCAGTATAAAGAGATCTCAAACAAAAAACAAATAGAATCACAAATTTTAATTTGAAAGATATTAATTCCTCTATGCAGGTTTTATAAGTGAAGGAGAGGCACCTACATTACAATATACGGACTAAACAAAATCCTAAAGATGTTGCTTGATTTCACTCTGAGCTTTTGAATATCAGACCCTCTGTGTCACTGTACAAAGCACCCCAACCTTCTCTGTGTGATTTCCTGAAGCTGGTTTGTGCATTCACATGGATTTTGAGATCTTCACAGAAACTGATAATGGGGAGTGAAGCCGACAACTAGCCGTACTTGTCTACTGACCAGCTGGGCAGCATCCCTTATCTGTAAGTTTGTACACAAATAAGGCTGTGAAATAAAAATTAAACTGCATCACCTTATAAAGGAAGGATTTACATCGATTTAATGCTAAATGTTTGCTTTAAATCCTAGTCACTTTGGGATACTAAAGTAGCTTTGGCAGGAAGCAGACTATTTTTAGATTCAAACCAATGTTGTATTGGAATGCAGGCTTATGCCTGAAATATTGCCTTAGTTTGTAATTTCTTTATATTTACTTAACGGTGGTTTAAAGTTATAAATACCATTTTAAAATACTTTTTAATTTACATACACATGTACTTTGTTCTTTGGTACACACAAATGCCTCTTAACATTGGCTCAGCAGATGTGATCTTTTAGTTCCCAGAAGTGCATTGCTACTCTTAAAATGACTTTAACTATGTGTTTAATCCTCCTGCATGAGTTATATGCAAGTAGTAGTGCAATAACATAATGCTCTAAAACCTGGATTCTCAACAGGCGGGCCACGTCCCAGTACCGGGCCTTAACAGCCCTCTGAAATGCCCCCACTGCTTGCTGTGACAGGCCTGCCACTCCTCACATAAGAATTACCGGGCAGGGTTGTCAGAGTGCTAGTGCACATGTGTGTGTGTGCATTGTGTACATGTAGGGGCAGTTCAGTAGGAGGACAAAGTGGGAAAGGAACAGATAGGACCGGACCGCAGTGCTGCAGTTAAGTTATACCAGCCCACTGACACTAATGAATGCATATATTTTCTTCCCCACTTACACAAATGCATCACTATTAATATACAGTATCTATATAAATATACAATGTCCAGAAGAAAGCACTCTCACCTCAGTATTCAGCTGCCAGGGTGCCAACGGTTAAATATAGAGAGCATAAGGAGGCACTCTCTGGTCTTTTGACAAGTGAAATTCAATATATCAAGCATGACGTTTCGGGGACACACTCCCCTTCCTCAGACAAACAAACACAAACCACAAGTGGCAATTTAAACTGAGGTTGGGGCTTACACTGTTCAAATTGCCACTTGTGGTTTGTGTGTTTCTGAGGAAGGGGAGTGTGTCCCCAAAACGTCACGCTTGATATATTAAATTTTACTTGCCAAAAGACCAGAGAGTGCCTCCTTTTTTTACTCTCTCTCTCTCTCCACATCCGGCTAAAATTTATCTGGCTTGAGGTCACTTGGCTTGAGAAAAACTGCTCTAACACATAGAAACATAGAAACATAGATATTGATGGCAGATAAGAGCCATAGGCCCAGCAAGTCTGCCCGACCCTACCTAACAGTATAAACTTATCTAGTTCGTAGGATAGCCCTATGCTTGTCCCATGCATTTTTAAAGTCCCCCACAGTGTTTGTTGCTACTACCTCTTGAGGAAGTTTATTCCATAAATCAATCACTCTTTCTGTAAAGAAGTGCTTCCTCAAATTACTCCTGAATCTACTACCCTTTAGCTTGAGCTCATGACCCCTTGTTCTTGAATTTTCCATTTTATGTAAAATACCCACAGCCTCAGTTTTACTAAACCCTTTAATGTACTTGAAAGTTGCTATCATATCACCTCTTTCCCTTCTCTCCTCTAAGCTATACATATTTAGGTCATTGAGCCTATCCTGGTAAGTTTTATTTTTTTAGACCATGTACCATTTTGGTAGCCTTCCTTTGCACAGATTCAAGTTTGTTACTATCCTTCTGAAGATATGGCCTCCAGAACTGCACACAATACTCAAGATGAGGCCTAACTAATGATCTATAAAGTGGCATGAGAGTATTTTCTTTTTTACTCTTTTATGCTTGTTTAATTATACTAAAGTGATATATAAAACTAAACTTTCTTTAATATGCTTAATTATGCACAAGAGAAAACGTTGTTGATGTATTTTTTATCATCCCCGGCTTTTCTTATAGTTTTAAAATTTTTATTTTTCCATTACCCCAGAGAACATCTTGTAGAATCCAAAAGAATGACCGACATATACTACCCAGTAAAGCTTGATCAGTGCAGCAGCTCACTTTCATCTGTGGCAGAGCAAAGGAGATAAGGTAAATAATATTAAAGAGGTTGTGTCCCTAAACTGCAAAACTCTGCAATATTAGTTTAAAAACAATTTTTTTTAAAATTATTTATTTGCAAATCTTTAAAAATACAGTGTTTAATTGTCAATATATAATATGCATATATAAGAATCTTTTTAAATGTACTGTACTGTTATTTTTAATAACAAGCAACAGGTATAATTACACGCTGAGGGATACTGTTGCTGAATGTGCATTTCAAATACATAAAGTTTCCGTCTAGCCTGGAAAAACTCCTTATACGACCTCAGCTGCTGTGTTCACGTTCAGACACATCTGAATAAGATAAAGTCAGCAGATCCTATGGCTTTTGCCAACACTGTAATTATACAGCATTGTCATTTTTAGTTCTGCCAGCTGTATCTAACGTATGCAGAATTCTGTTCATTGTGTTTATCATATCATTGTTTTGACATCTAATGTTCAGACAACCAGAAAAGCATATATCTGTTTTTTCTACGGAAAGAATGTTCAATGAATTCCGCCAGTAATAAAATGTATTCTTCTTGAAACTAATGCGGACTAGAAAACTGCTTTATTTTCAGTAACAGAGCACTTATAATATTGCACATTTTTAGATCCAAGTACCAGCGCTGCTGATGCTGACCCACTTACGCAGATCTGATAACAGATACGGTAAAGGTCACAATTTGCTAAGCATAATAATTCACACTTAATTGTAAATAATGCAAGGTTTGCTACAGCATACAGTGATTTAAAGTCAAAGGATCATTATTTAAAGGGATATGAAACCCAACATTTGTATTTAGTGATTTGTGATAATACAAATTAAAAAAAATGTTACATTTTACTTCTATTATCAAATTTGCTTAGTTAAAATGGTATTCTTTGTTGAAGAGAAACCTAGGTAGGTATCTGGAGCATTGCATGGCAGTAAGTAGTACTGCCATATAGTGCTCTTGCAAATGGATGACATTCTTGCAAAACTTCTGCCATATAGTGCTCCAGACACGTGCACCCTCCTGAGCTTATGTTTTTCAACAAAAGATACCAAGAGAACAAATCAAATTTGATAACAGAAGTAAATTAGAAAGTTGTTTAAAATTACATGCTCTGTTTGAATCAGGAAAGAACACATTTTGGTTTCATACTGAGAATTCTTTTTCTTTCTTTTATGTTTGGCAGGTAGGTCACATCCACAGAGCAGTGAGAGTTTTAGGTATTTTTTTTAAGTTATTCTTTTTTTTTTTTTTAACTTTTGACAGACCACAAATAAATTCCACTGCAAGAACATGCACACATAGGGGCCTATTTATCAAAGGTCTTGCGGACCTGATCCGACAGTGCGGATCAGGTCCACAAGACCTCGCTGAATACGGAGAGCAATACGCTCTCCGTATTCAGCATTGCACCAGCAGCTCACAAGAGCTGCTAGTGCAACACTGCCCCCTGCAGACTCGCGGCCAATCGGCCGCCAGCAGGGAGGTGTCAATCAACCCGATCGTACTCCATCGGGTTGAATTGTGGCGATTCCTGTCTGTCTGCTCAGAGCAGGCAGACAGGGTTATGAAGCAGCGGTCTTTATACCGCTGCTTCATAACTGCTGTTTCTGGCGAGTCGGAAGACTCGCCAGAAACACGGGCCCACAAGCTCCGTTCGGAGCTTGATAAATGGGCCTCATGGTATGATTAGTAACGTAGCATAGGGTTTTGTCTTTTGTAAATGCATATAATGGTTTCACATATTAGCGCTGCGGAATCTGTTGGCGCTCTACAAATAACCGATAATAATAATAATAATACCCGAGGCACATAACTGTTACCAGCTTTTGTAAATGCATCAATTGCTGTCTATTAAAAAGAAGAAAAATACACAGCAAGGACAATTTGAACAAATCTGTTTTGCTCCTTTTAAGAATTGCCAAATTAATTAACTTAAAATGAGCTCCAAGGTACAGCCTAGAACATTTTGGATTCACTTATGAAACTAGGAGTCACTCACTGTTTCTAATACAGGGCTCCATCATATTAAACTTAATGACAAGCTCACAAAGCGCTTATTGTACTATAAGACTATAAATCTACAGCGCTCAATACTCCAATAAAAAGGATTATAGAAGGTTAAATGGGTCATATTGGTTACAAAAAAAGTACCCATCTAATTTTGCAAAATTGATTTCTAAAAATGTCACAATTTTGACTGTAATTATAGCTTCCCCAGATGGCCCATTTTGTTTGGCACCAAAAGGTGTCCACTCCTGGCACACCTAGGTATATTACTGGCGATCAGAAATGGATAAGCTTTGCCTATGAGCCCATGCTCGCTACAGTAAACAATGCATTTAAAGAAAGTACTTTATAAATATATGTCACTAGACATTTTTATATAGTCCAGGAGGATCTAGATATATGCTTAAAGGGAAAGTCAACACCAGAATTTTTGTTGTTTAAAAAGAAAGATAATCCCTTTATTACCCATTCCCCAGTTTTGCATAACCAACACTGTTATAGAAATACACGTTTTACCTCTGTGATTACCTTGTATCTATGCCTCTGCAAACTGCCCCCTTATTTCAGTTCTTTTGATAGACTTGCATTTTAGCCAATCAGTGCTCACTCCAGGGTAACTTCACATGCATGAGCTCAATGTTATCTATATGAAACACATGAACTAATGCCCTCTAGTGGTCAAAATGCATTCAGATTAGAGGCAGTCTCCAAGGTCTAAGAAATTAGCATATGAACCTCCTAGGTTTAGCTTTCAACTAAGAATACCAAGAGAGCAAAGCAAAATTGGTGATAAAAGTAAATTGGAAAGTTGTTTAAAATTACATGATTCCCTATTTAGTTGAAATACATTTTATTATTTTCCAAGTAAATAACATCTTTCGGTAAATCACAAAATGGGTAAACAAAAAGTAGCATACTAAATATATTATTTCAGTTTCGCATGTAAATTTAGCTCATCACATGACTGATTGAGCACTAAAAAGTACCCAACATTCGGGCTCGGGAAATCCAGAGAAACTGAGAACTAAATCCCACCCTGATGATGTCTTCAGTGGCCGTGTATCTCTATATCTTCTAACATATATGACCACTAGGTAAGCGCCAATACTTAAGGAAAAGAAAAACCAAAATACTTTTAAACTATAATAACCTTGTATGTCTGAACTACAAATTTGCTCTAGTGCACAAATAATTACTTGTAAGAGAAGGAGAAATCAATAAAGTTACCTTAAGAAGAAATATTCTTTGTCGTCGAGCAGAGCTGAGTGAGGTCATGCCCTATCCACCCAGTAGTCCAATTCCGTCTCTCACTGATCTATATGTCTAGTAAAGTCCACCTTCCCCGACCGTTCTACCCCCTCTCTGTTCCCTCATGATCCAATAAAACCAAATTTTATGGAAATTAACACTAGTTCCCTGAATCAGAGAGGCATGTTCTGACATGGAATATGTAGTTTTAATTTTCTCCATAATCTCAGCCCAAGATCGTACCCCCACTTTCCAATATTTTGCTACACAGATTCTGGTAGCTGTGCAACCTGTTTTGATAAATATGTTTATGGCTAAATTATATGCTGGAATGTGTTCATTTAACAGGGCCTGTGCCATTGAATGGTTTATGTTTTCAGATAATATTGTACTCAATAAAGTAGAAAGCCCAGAGCAGATCAGTCGCACCTTAGGGCACTCCCACCACATATGAATGTATGTACCCACTTCCTGGCAACCTCTGTAGCATTTGTTGGTGGATCCCAATGAAAAATGTGAGGTCTTAACCAGGGTCAGGTACCACCTAAAAGCAGTCTTAATACAGTTTTCCTTGAAGTCAGCACTAATCATACCTCTACTAGAATCTCGAGTTATGGCTATCCAGTCAAGTATCTGCCCGGCTTATTTGAATATATATAATAATGGGCTTTCAATCTTTGGGAAGCCCTGATAGAAGAAGCTGACATAAGCTCAGACAATTCCCGGCATTTCAATTGAAGTTGTTTAAAGGCTGTGGTAGAGGATGTTTGTTGGTGTTGTCTAGTCAGGTTATTTATCTCTGTCTGCAGCTTGTCTGTTTTTTCTGTTTTTATTATATATAGCTTTTGCTTTTATGAGAAGCCCTCTAACAAATGGCTTATGTGCTGCCCAAGAACACAGTGGGTTAGTAGCTATAGCCCAGTATTCAGTTAGTGCTTTTAAAATAGAATCCTGTGTTATTTGATTTTTAAGTACATTTGGGTCATATGTCCATGAACGGTTTCTACTTTGTCCTAGAATACCTGCTACTCTAATACTGATTATAGAATGATCAGACCATGCGCAAGCATGTATAGATGAGGATTGTAAATTAGGTATTAGAATTTGGCTGAGGTAAATATAATCTAGTTTAGAGTATGTCTTGTGCGCAAAAGAGTAGTATGTGTAGTCATTGGTTTTGCCATATAATGACTCCCATGAATCTATAACATTGTGAGTTGATAAGGCTCCCCTAATTGATCTGACCATCACATTATGGTGTTTTTATTTATGAGTTAGCCCTGAAGAGCCATCTGTCCCAAAAATCTGTATGGGTAAATTAAAATCTCCCCCTAGGAATATTCTCGATTGAGACCATTGTATAAATAATCGAGTTATTTGGTTAAAAAATAGGTTTTGTTTTTCATTTAGGGCATGTATATTACACAACGTGATCTCCTTCCCCTGTATTGACCCTCTAACTATTAGGTATCTACCATCTGGGTCCTTCAAAACCTCCTCTGTGATAAAGTTTAGTGAGTGATGTATCAATATGTAGACCCCTCTTTTTTTGCTATCTGTTACAGAGTGATAATGTTGGTGAAACCGTCTTGACCAGTACTTGGGGATTATGGTGTTTGTAAAGTGTGTCTCCTGCAGGAATGTTAGATTCGCTTTTAGTCTATCATATTGGGTCATAGCTGTTCTGCGCTTGATGTCGGTGTTAAGACCCCTTACATTATGTGAAATAAGGTGTATGGAATTAGTCATCAGCTTACCCTGATGCTACAGTCAGTTATGACCAGTCCTCCTAGACCTCCATGAGACCTCTGATGTTTCTCTTCCCAACCCCCCCAGCTCTGCCGACTTTGACCTTCATTCTGAATAGTAAAGCAAAAACAAGCATAGTTAGACATTAGAACATAATAACAAAAACATAACCTAACTAATAAGAAACTTTTAACTACTAACAGGTACATGCATAACGACATCCACCTGTGCCTTGAAAGAAACAAAAAAAAAATGAAAAAAAAAATACATTTATGCCATGTGTAACATCGCCTCAACTCAGATATGCATTAACAGCATATTATGTGAACACCCGTCACATTTAAAAAAAACATTTTGTAGTGTAAGTTTAAATATGTCATAACTTCAAACAAAATTCAAACATTGTGAAAATATTAGCATGTGTATAAATGTTAAACGATTATCGCATGGGAGTCTTTGCTTCAGTTATTCTAAGGCCCCTGCATAGTATTGAGAAAATACTGCAATCAGAGCTCCATATAGTTGTAATTGAAATATCACTGTCCGGCTCCAGTTCAACAAATATTCCTACTCTGAAAGTGTAAGAGATAAGAACATAACATACTCAACCACCAGTTGCCACCGTGACAGAGTCAAAATTAAACTATGTTTTTAACCTAGAACATGGGAGACATCTCCTGCATCAGCGCTCCAAAGGCTTTGTGAATGAAAAGTTTCAATCTTCCTCAGGTCTTGGTTCTTCTCTTAGTTGCTCTGGACCATCTTTGTCCCTGAGAGTGACTTGTTTTGTGTTTCTTTTGTAAATCCTCTTCGGTAGGTGAAGTGGAGGGTATGTCAGGAATTTCCAAATGCAGCCACTTACAGACCTCTGGTATCTTTGAAAGGTCCTTGATTATGATAGATCTACCCTCGTGTTGAATATTGAGTCCAAATGGAAAGGTCCATCTATAGATAATCAGATGTTTTCTCAATAAAGAGGTCAATGGTCTTATCGTGCCTCTGCTTTGTAGCATTCTCAAACAGAGATCTTGGTAAAACTGTATAATAGACCCCTGAAATTTGAATGTTGGATTTTTCCTTGCCGCTGACAATATAGCCTCTTTCTCAGGGAACCGAAAATTTTTAATAATCACATCCCTTGGCGGGGCATCTTCTTTGGGTTTAGCTCGTAGCGATCTGTGTGCTCTTTCCATTTGGTATTTCTCATCTCCCGATTCTCCGGTGATAGCTTGAAATAGTTGATGTAAGTAGTTTGACAACTCAGAGGTAGTTACTGATTCTGGGACCCCATTGAGTCTCAAGTTGCATCTACGACTCCTGTTTTCAATATCCTCCATCTTGTCTTCTATTTCGGATATCACCTGTTGCTGGGAAGTAATTTGTTGAGTTAGTGCTGAGATTTCCTCTGTAGTAGAGGTTTCATTTTCTTCTATCAAAGCCACTCTGTTACCTAAATCCAACGTGTCGGATTTGATTTCTGCAAGATTGTTGGTGATTGTTGTTTGAAAACTATCAAACTTGTCCCATAATTTTTCGAAATTAGAATTAATGTCCTGCTTTGAAACCAACATTTTGAGATCTGCTTTGGTCACTGGGGTGTAATAATGACAGTCTGAGTCTGACCCTGCTTCCTCCTCTGTAATAGGCTGACGAAGTCCTGATACTTTATCCACTTTACATTTGAAGAAGAGGTTTGGAACTTGAGGTTTATTGACCGCTGGTGGTTTATTTTGTTTCCTGGCTGACATTATTAAATAGGTTGGTGATATGTCCTGCAGTACCGTGTTGCTCCTTTAAATGCACTTAGTTTAGGGCAAAGCAGAGTCCAAAGATCTATACCCAGCTTCCAGCAACTAGCTTGCAAATATATTGAATTGCCTGCCTCTTATTTAGTAAAATTATGTTTTATCTAGTAGTGGCTATGTGAGCACTCAGTTCATCAATTAGTTGTTTGTATAATATCTTAGGTAACTACAGCATTTGCTTCTGTGGTCGAGGGGCTGCTATCCCCAGGGCTATATCAATTGAATTATAGATAAGTTCCTTACAGCTGAGTATAACTGCCCTCCGTATTTATATGGCATCCCATAACATCAGGCAGGAATTATTATAGTGAAAAAGTTCCACTGCCCATCTTAAGTATGCGATTTGTCTATGACTTATATATGGCATATGTCTGCTTCATAGCTAAGACCAACCTTAGCACCGTTTTTCACTCTCCCTCCTCTCAGCATTAACCATGCTTATGAATATGTGACAGGCTATTCACAGTCATCATGACACGCCTGCAGTCGCTTCTCCTAATCTCCAGATCTACTGATCGCCCGACCACTTTCTCACCTCTATTCTGAGTTATCCAAGTCAGTACAGGCCTTGAGTAGTCGAGTCGTCAGCAGGCTGCAATAAAGATGTGTGCTGCATGTCCAAAATGGCGGCCGCTACTTTCTAGCTCCGCATCTGTTAAGCTGTTTTTCCTTTGGCTCCTCTTATTAGGGCTACTTGCTAGACTCTCCGGTGCTTCTGGTATGTCAGCAGATGGTTTCTGCTAGGATTGCAGTATCTGTTTGTTGATTATGCCATAAAACAGTGGCGATGTCACACAGAGCTATGGGTTCAGACCTCCATCTATGAACGGCTCCAGGCTCCGCCCCCATGATTCCCTATTTAAAGGGACAGTCAACACCCAAAATACACTTACTTTAAGTAGCCTCCGATTAGTCCATACATCGTTATTTACAGGAGTAGTCCACACGAAATCCCTACTTTTTTTGTAAAAGTCTATTGCTGTTTTGAAAGAAAAAAAAAGGATCCCAAACTCCTCCTCTCATCATCTTCTTCCCCACAGCTTCTTTCGCTTTTTTTTTATATGCTCTCGTGCCCAGCAAAGTTTATGACATCAGGAGGCCAAGCTTTTAGCTTAACACATGCGCATTCTCGTCGCTTTGTGTCATACAATGGGAACCTTTCCATAAAAAGACAGTGATGATTTGAACAAACTGCACATGCACGAAAAAAGAGAAAGACTAAATGGCACTACTATCCGGTATTCCTAAGATGCTCTATAATAGTTGGGGCAGGTAATTTAACAAAATCAAAGAAGGTGGTTCTTTGATTTTGTGTGAAATGACTCGGACTAATCAAGTCTTTTAAGTTCTTTGGTCTCCTGTAACTGACCTCAATTTTGGGTCCTATTATGGGTTCCAACACCTTATCAGCTTGTAAGATATGCCAATGTTTTTTAATTATTTTAATTACTTCCTGGCTCTGTGCATTGTAAGTTAATACAAGCCTAGTCTTTCCGTCATTCTGTTTGGATTTTGGTTTTAGCAGATCTTGTCGGTTAGTTCTTTTAGCTCTATATTTGGCTTTCTTTATGGATGAACGACTGTACCCCCTCTGGCTGAGACGTGTGGCTACTTCTGATGCTCTTTTTTGATATAGTTCATCTTCTGAGCAGTTTCTCTTAGTTCTCAGAAATTCCCCTATCGGTAGAGATTTGATTGTGCATGGGGCATGGGCACTTGTGCTAAATAGCAACGTGTTGGTAGCTGTCTCTTTTCTAAATAGATCGGTACCCAGCATGTCGTTGGTTTTCTTGAATAATCTCAGATCTAAGAATGTGATTTCCTCTTGACTACTTTCATATGTCAATTTGATATTAAGATTATTATTGTTCAGAGTGGTGAGGAATTTATCAAGTTTGTCTTTGGGTCCTTCCCAGATCATCAGGATATCGTCTATATATCTCAGCCAGAGGGGGATGTGTTGAGTGAATTCATCATTTTCTGCTGTGAAGACTGTGTGGTGTTCCCACCAACCTAAAAATAGGTTGGCGTAAGTTGGCGCACAGGCAGTTCCCATTGCTGTCCCTCTACACTGCAAGTAGAATTGGTTGTTAAAGACAAAGTAGTTTTTCTTCAGTACAAATTCCAACAATTTTATGACAAATTCATTATGACTGGAATCTTCTTCATTGGTCATTTTGAGGTAGTATTGTACTGCTTCTAGTCCTAGATCATGCTTAATGCTAGTGTAGAGGGCTTCCACGTCGGCTGTAACTAGCCAAGTGGTAGGTCCTATTTGGATATCTTGAAGTTGTTGTAGCGTTTCCATAGTGTCTTTAATGAAGGATGGTATTTGAGTAAGGAATTCTCTCAATCTTATGTCGATGTATTGACTTGCCTTCTCTGTAAGGTTTTCATTACCGGACACAATGGGACGCCCTGGTGGGTGCTTTTGGTCTTTATGCACCTTAGGGATCAGGTAAAAGGTGGCTACCTTTGGGTGGTTGACTGTTAGAAATCTTTTTTCTTTGTTAGTGATGATATTGCTGGCTCTGGCATTGGCTATCATATCATTATATTGAGTATGAAATTGTTCAGTAGGGTTACTCCATAGTTTTCGATAGCAAGTCTGATCTGATAGTTGTTTGTTGGCTTCCTTCAGATATTGGTCGGTTGGCCAAATTACAATATTGCCACCTTTGTCAGCTTTACGTATGATGACATCATTCCAATCTTGAATTTCTGAAAGAGCTTTTTTCTCTTGTCTTGTTAGATTTGTTAGAGGAGGTTTCACTGTTAATTCAGATATCTCTTTACACACTATGTTGTTAAATATCTGTATGCTCGGGCTTTTAGAAGACGATGGTATATACTTGGATTTTGTTGTCAAATTCTTTCGCCAATTTTGTGATGGACTTTCTTCATTTTCGCTCAAAAGATCTTCCATATCCTGAAGTAATAGTAATTCTTCTACAGTCCAATTGGATTCTAGTCCTGGGTCTTTTTGATTTTGAATATCCATATACTGTCGTCTTAAAAGTAACTTTCTCAGATATAGTTGTATATCTTTCACGTTTTCAAATTTGTCAATAGAGACACTAGGGCAGAATGACATACCCTTTGATAGTAATGAGATATGGTCTTCAGAGAGCATTTTTTTGGATAAATTTAAAACTTTCATTGTTTCATTTTTATCTTCGAGAAGGGGCTGGGGCTCATTTTGTACGGTATGTTCCCCTGTCTTGTTTCTCGTACACTTCGTGTTCTGGTTGCTTTTTTGTTGGCCCCCCCTACCTCTTCTGGTGGATCTGAATTTAAAGTTGTATCTCCGTCTAAAAAACTCTTCCTCTTTCTTGCATCGTTTTGAATCTGAGTTTGATTAGATGAGGCAGAAGTGGGAGGTTCATCACTAGGATTGTCAGAGTCCTCGCCTTCAGTTTCTGTGTCACTTTGAATGATGGTTATCCTTTGGCGGTTGGATGAGTTTCCAAAATTAAATTTCTTCTTCCATCTGTACACTCTGTTGTTCTGAAAGTCTTCGATATCTCTATTTAGTTTTCCCATTTTTGTTTGCTTAATCTCTGCCTCGTATCTATCTAATTCTTTTTGATATTTTTTATATGCAGTCTCAAATTCTTTCAACGTTTCATATTGTTTCAATTGTGTATTCTGAGTTTTAATTAGTTCCTCCAGTCTATCATACTCAGCGATGTCATGTTTTATTAATATGCTCATTAATTTATTTGAGCATTCAGATAGTGCTGTTTCCCATTCAAAAGTCAACTCAGGTTGTTTAAATTCAAAGGCAGGGAATAATTGTATCCTCAGACCCCTAGGTATTAAGTTCCTTTCAATATACTTATCAAAAAAGTGATGGTTCCACCACACTTTGTCTTGTTTAAAGAGGTTTTTATGGAGTTCCCGTAATAGGGAGTCTAATCTGTCAGCAGTAGGTTCAACATTGTGTGACATAGGTTCATTAAATACCTCTTGAAAATCTGTAAGACGTTTGTTGTTTCTTGAGATTCTATCTTGTTCTAATTTATTAGCCATAATGAATTGAGAGTTGTAGTGTGCTCTATTAGATTAACCTAGTTAAACTAGGCACTTTTGTTTCACACGAAAAAAGAGAAAGACTAAATGGCACTACTATCCGGTATTCCTAAGATGCTCTATAATAGTTGGGGCAGGTAATTTAACTGCCTGTAATATTCGAGTTAGGTGCTGTGTACTGTTTGTTTCTAGAAAAGAAGGTTGATTCAATACTAAGATTGAAACGTGTACACGTATTAGCACTCACATCTGAGAAAGTGTGGCTATAAATTTAGAACATGTAGTTTCAAGGGGAAGACGGTCTATGCCGTAAGAGTTAAAATATAACTTTTATTAGGATTGTTTTTAAAAAACGACTACCACAAGACAAACACAAACATATATAAATAAAAACGCAAAATGTTGAAAAGGATACTGTATGCGAGGTATAGGTGCTAAGCGTGGTTGCATGCACTGAGAAATATCTCTAGACCTTATCTCTAGATTGAATGTCTCTAGATTACAGTATTCCTGGCACATGCACAACTGACCGTGAACAAGCAGGAGTCGTCGTGGCCAACACTCAGGAGATTTGCGGAGAAAATCAGGATCAAAGTGACATAGATGTAGGAGGAGTTTGAGATCCATGTTTTTTTCAAAATGGCACTAAACTTTTACAAACAAAGTAGCTATTCCGTGTGGACTACTCCTGTGAATAACGATGTATAGACTAATCGGGTGGCAACTATTACAATAAAGTAAGTGTATTCTGGGTGTTGACTGTCCCTTTAAATCATAAAAGTTTTTATTGGACTTGACTGTCCCTTTAAGGGGAAAACACTTGCCTCACCCCTAGCCACAAGGACTCTGTATTTGCCTTTGGAAATAGGTTATAACCAAAAGCTGTTTCACCTGAGAGCTCAGTTTAGCTCTACTATACTTTAGTAAAAAAGGACACTGAATATATATTCTGAAAACACTGAACATATTTTTCAAGCACTTTATATTTCTTAAAGTGATGGTAAATCCTAGTATTACAAAAACGCTAGGTTTTACCATTGCTATAAAGGCTACCATCATTCATGAGTTAAAAAAAAAGAGTAATAAGTACCTTTCTTCTTCTGTGCTTTTACTGCTAATTACAACGCCCTCAGAGCTAGTGAAAACAGTTTGCCTTAAATATAGCAATCGAGCAAGAGTGTTAAATACTGCTCCGCTTGCAATCTGGCCCACTATGTATTATTGGAATAATGGTTTGTGGAGTTCAGCGCTTCTAGTAAGTGTAATGCTGCAAGCTCACAATAAACTATATGAATTATCCCTGATGCAAATTTCTGCCTCTCAGCCTCTGGCTAAACCAATTAGAGACCAGGTCACCAGAGTGAGTCATGCTGTACCGTAGTAACTCCATAAAGGCATGGTACTGTCTCACCAGCCATTCTCAGACTCATCTATCATACGCACTAATGCACACACTGCAGGTCATTTTATTGGAAAAAAAGCCCTTATCCCTAATGCAGTAGAAAATGAAGACAGTCTAGCCCTTCGCTGGCACTGTCTGAATCTCTTCTTCCATTATTCATACAAATGTGACCTGCTGGCATGACTGATATACTGAATTGCTTTAATATACATCATCGGTAAAATTTATTACAATTCAGTAATAGAGTTTTTTTCCACAAAACTATTTTATTAGATTTACATGCCAAGACAAAACATATTTTTCATCATTTTTATATTAATTATCAAAGTGTTTATTATGGCATTAAACAGATGTGGTATAGTAGTTTTTGTATATTATCTAGTAGTACAAGCAAGCTACAGTAAGCAGTGCTCTTCCCTTCACCATCCACACAGTTTATAAGTAAAGATGATTTTTTTTTTGCACACAATTAAAGGGACAATAAAGCTTATACAATGCTAGACATAATGATATATCTGAAGTTATGATTAGCCTGGGTATAAAATAAGAAGATGTACTTCCTGTTAATATAAAATGTTTTATCTTCTTTTTGCTGAGGCCAGTTAGAGACAGATATAAATGAGTTACTACAAAGCTCAAACAATGTCTGTATAGAATATAGCAGTGCAAGATTTGTGACGTCTGCAGTGTGCATAAATCAAGTAAAAAAAAAAAAGAATGTAAAATCCTTTTAAAATGATAAATAATACATTTTGCAATGATTTTCTATTAAGTATCACCCATTGCTTAGTGCTTTTTTTTTTTTATTTATAAATTTTTATTGAGTTTTAAATTACATTGATAATCATAAAACAATTCAAACAGTAAAACAAGGAGAAATGAAAACTGTTTTGCAATAAATGAGGTGTTAAGATCTGTACAGACTTCCAGTGTCCATTAATCCTACTAAACAGTAGCTCAAAATTTAAGCATCAATTTGGAAGAAAAAGGGAAGTAAAGGAAAGAAAGAGAAAGAGTAGGGTGAGAGGGGGAATGGGGAGGAGGGGAAGGGAGAAGGGGAGGGATTCCCCATCCTTTTTATCCGGCTGTGTCTACCTCAGTCGTGGTGATCGATTCCCAGTAAAACTTAACATTTTGTATTATGTCTATTCTATTCGTGTTGGAGTACGCGTTTTCCTCTAATATAATCAATTCATGGGTCCGCAATTTCCATTCCGCTACTGTGGGGATTACTGCTGACTTCCATCTCCTAGCTATGAGGGATTTCGCTCCATTAAGGCAGATTTGGAAAAGAAGCAATCCAATTTTGCATCTACACTTAGGCCTGTCGTTGAACAGCACCAAAAATGGGGTAAGTTTGAATGTAGGTTCCAACAAATTCTCTCAATCGATATCCAGAAGCTCGTCAGGTTTGGGCAAGACCACCAAATATGCAAAAGAGTTCCAGACTCCCCTCAACCCCTCCAGCAAAGGCAGGACGCGGAACCATAAATCAGATGCAATCTCATAGGTGTAAGTTACCACCTGGACAAGATTTTGTAATTCATTTCCAAAATTTGTGTGGATGTAGATGATTTGTATGTGAGTTCAAAGAGCTTAGCCCACTTGTCTGAGTGTATCTCTTCTGACAACTGCCTATGCCAACCTCTAGTATAACTAGGTAATGCTCTAAATTAATGGCCATCAATTAACCTCCTGACTAGGGATAATGAGCCTCTCAAAGCTGTGCCCTGCCTATAAAGACTCTCAAATCGCGTGTGGGGAGAATTGCAAAAGATTCTGAAGCTGGCGATATTTTAGCCAGTTGGTGTAGACCCCATCTAGAATGTCAGCTAAATCATGTATTGGTTTCAACTTCCCGTGTTGTAGTAAGTCAATCAGAGGGGAAGAGAGGCCTAGATCTGTAAAATTCGTGTTACTAGTGGCTGTATATAAATTTGCTAACAGTTCTGCGTTTTGGTAAATCGGAGACATGGGGGAAAAAGGAGTGGAGATTCCAGAAGTGCGTTTAATAATACTATCCCAGGTTGAAAAAATGTGTCTATAAAGGGGGGATGTTTTGATTCGATTAGACCTGCACCTGGGTGGAAGCCAACATATGGGACCTAGATCAGGAGATCGAAGGATATGGGAATCTAAAGGTATCCAAGCTTTGTCCTCCTTCCCCGTGTGCCAATCTAGGACGCGTTGAAGTACATTAGCTTGGTAGAACCTCAGGACGTGAGGCATACCAAACCCACCATTTTGCCTAGATCTATACAGAGTGTTCCTAGCCACTCTGGGTTTTTGTCTGTTCCACACAAACCTATTTAAGGTTGTTTGTATTTGGGTTAAATAAGAGTTTGGCAAGTTAATTGGTACTGTTTGTAACATATAGAGAATACGTGGCAGAATAGTCATCTTAACTATCTGGATTCTTCCCCACCAGGAGAAGGGTTTCTGTTGCCAAGTCTGACAGTCTTTTTGAATGCTCTTGAGCAATGGAATATAGTTAGAATGAAAAAGAGTGGTGAGCTTTGGGGTTAAATTGATCCCTAAGTATTTAATGTGCTGTTTCTGTAGCTGGTATGGACATACCTTAGAGAGTTCTATGGATTTTTGGGGATTCATGCTGACATTTAGGATATTTGACTTCTGACTATTAATGTGGAAGTGAGATAATTTACCAAAGTACTGAAACTCCTGCAGGAGAGAAGGTAATGATCTGATGGGGTCGGTCAGTGTCAGGAGGATGTTGTCCGCGTATAAACTAATTTTGTAATCATTGGGCCCTATGCTAACCCCCTTAATTTCCTGGTTTCGTCTAATATGCCCCGCCAAGGGCTCCATAGCCATGGTGAACAGCAAGGGTGAAAGTGGACACCCCTGTCTGGTACCGTTCTTAATAGAAAATGAATCCCAGATAACCCCGTTAACTTTTATTCCTGCTGTGGGTTCCCTATATAAACTAAATATTCTCTTTATCATAAGGTCACCTACCCCAAATCCCTTCAGTGCGGACTTAAGATATGACCAGTTAATGCGGTCGAAGGCTTTTTCCGCGTCGGTAGAGACCAGGACCATCTCCAGCCCTGTACTGTGAGCGTGATCTCAGGCTGAGGAAACAGTCTGAGACTGAGAAACGCGTCGCAATTTAATATTATTTTATTAAAGTGATTTTAACTTTTACTATAAACACTTGCTGCCTATGAACTGGTTTTTATCTGAGGATATCACTGACCTAAAGACCACTGAGAGGACTATTGCATGCTGTATGCCACGAGCTAAGTCTGTTGGGTGACTGAATTAATCCCAGCTTGTCTCTATAGCATCATTGGGGATGCTTCACCAAATGTGAGTTCAAAATCTTATACTACTATCTGGTGTGGAATCACTCTAGTCATACAATACTAGGCCATATAGGCTTTTTTGTGTTCTCTATTTTACACAGACCCTGAACAACTCGAGAGGCCGGTCTGCTGGGTGACTGTTATAGATCCCAGACTGTGTCATTTGCACCAATTGAGGTGCTCCAATACATGTGAGTTCAACTATATAATAAAATCTACATAAATTTGGAAACTACAATATTGGGCCATGTGGCGCATCTGTCTCTGTTTGATATTTTAGATTGCTTAATTGGATCCTGGTCTGGACCACTACAGATTGCTGCCTTGGTATTCTACTATCAAGACCTTTATAAAGGACAATATAGTGATCATTGTCACCCATTAACCACTATCTTTGAGTGAGATATAACTATCCTATTAACATTGTGATTATCAAATTGTTTAGGCTAACATCTATTTACTCTGTTCACAACGTATATACTAGTTTTGAGTGAGATACAACTGTCCTATTAACATTGTGATTATCAAATTGTATAGGTTAACATCTATTTACTCTGTCCCCAACATATATACTAGTTACTACTGAATCAGTGTATCATCATTTATACTGAAAAGTGCATTTCTATTGGTAACATATAAGCTACCTCACATACTACATATTACCATTTATAGATACTCTCAAGGGCGCCCCCTTTTCTTTTTTTGTATTGATTTTTTATCTTGAAAGGCTTTTACTAAATGTGGTGCAATGTACTGTTTAAAATTTTTATAGTATTGGTTTGAAAACTCATCCGGGCCTGGACTTTTTTGCGACGGTAGGGACTCAATCACCCCTAGGACTTCTGATATTTCTATTGGTGCATCTAAGAATTCTGAATCTATTTTTGAAAGGGTGGGAAGGTTAGCATTATTGACATATGCCTCCATCATCTGAATATCTTGTGGGGTATCAACTGGTGAGAGGTTGTATAATAAGTGGTAATAGTGCCTAAATGTGGCAGCTATTCCCCTGCTATCTGTAATTGTGCTATCGTCAGGGCTAGATAAGCAATGTATAAATGAGTTAAGTGTTCTTTGTCTCAGGGCCCTAGCCAATAATTTGCCTGATCTGTTGCCTTCTGTAAAATACTTCTTTTTTAGGAAAAAAGCTTTCCTCATTGCCTCCTTATTCAGGAATGAGTTTAACTCAGACCTAGCTTTAGCCAAATCTTCGATTATGGCTGTGTCATGGGGGAAACTAACATGCTTGTTATCTATCTCCTTTAGTTTATTTAATAGATTGCAATACTCCTGCCTTCTAGACCTCGTTAAAAACGCTTTGTGTTTTAAAAACTCCCCCCTAATAACTGCCTTATGGGCCTCCCAGACTACTTTTGGGCTAATAGTATCGCTTTGGTTGAGAGAAAAATATTCTGAGAGCGCCTTTGAAATTTTTTCAGTGATAAGAGGATTTTTGAGCAAAGTTTCATCGAGCCTCCAACAGTATTGAGTTAGGGGAGCCGAAGGCCAAAACAGTTCCAAATTTAGCATAGAGTGATCAGACCAGGATGTTGGTGGAATAAATGTTGAATCTGCTAGGTGTAGACTGAGATTCAGAAAAAAATAATCAAGCCTTGATGAGGTTTTTTGTGGGTAGGAGTAAAATGTGTATTCCTTACTACGTGGATGGAGTTGTCTCCATACATCTATAAGAGAATGTCATTTCAAGTTGGAGTTTATGCTTTGGAGCATTGATAAGGGAACACTAGTACGGTCGTGTGAGCAGTCAAGTGTGGGTGACAGGGCTACATTGAGATCTCCCGCAAGGAGAACAACTCCTCTGGAGAGTGGTGCCAACGTCTCTAGAGACTTCTTTATAAATTTTGCCTGACCCCTATTGGGCGCGTATAAATTTACCAGAGTGACGCACTGATTGTATAGTGTGCCTACCAGAATCAGCATCCTGCCTTCGCCGTCAGAGTGCTGGCATATTAGCTGGAAGGGGAGCCTCCTATGCAACAGTATTCCCACCCCATTTTTCTTCTCGGAGTTATGACTAAAATAACATGAAGGATATTGTCTGGATGAGCAACTGGGAGCCTGTTTTTGGTCAAAGTGTGTCTCCTGCAAAAACACAATATCTCCCTTATGTTTATGGAACCAATTAAGGGCCATGGAACGTTTAGTGGGCGAATTAAGTCCCTTAACATTTTGGGACAGTATCTTCAATTTAGGGTGGGTCATTATATATTTTTTTCATAGAGTTGGTTACGCTGTGTATATATGTATATAGATTCACATTTTTATGCAAATTTATGGGAACCCCCCCTACTCTAGTATACTTCATTATTGACTCACGGTTTGCGAACTTCTCATGCAGGACCCAGTCAGGACACAGGCCTAGGGACAAAGGAAGTGGAATGGATTGGGGAAGAGGGAAGGCACATATCTGTCGGTAAGGGGAAAAGGGAAAAAGAAATCAGAAGTTAAAAAAAGAAAATAAACATAACATAGCAATATTTGTACTTTTCATATTTGTCATCAATAATAATGCTGTGCTATGGTACATTAAAAAGCAATTTATAGGGTGTGCTAATAGCTCTATTTGTAAGAGCCATATACAGGACTAAAGGCATTAATAATCATTTCTATATCATGGGTAAACTATTTGTAAGGTATTGAAAGGTGAGTTGAAAAAAAAAAAACTATGATTCTACGTTTCACATTACAACAAGGTAGTTAGCTAAACTGTCTAACTTTCACTATGTAACTAATTGAAAAGCCAATACATTTATAAACCAAAGAAACTTTATAAGCAATCTAGATCACATTGAAAAAGGTCCAGACCCCAACCCTCTGTCAGCGGGGTGAGTAGTGTCTAGACTGTTAGGTAGTGCAACATTAAACTAAAAAACAGGGTCAGCGCTCATACAAGGCCGTAACCAACTAATTTTGAAACTTAAACTAATGTCCTCTTATAGTCTAGGACTACTTCTATTCTGGTCGGACGAGTTCTTCTTAGATTTGAGCTTCATCCAACACCAACTAATGACTGACTTCCTTACTAACTGTGAGCTTCAAACCTTCAAGTGGTTGGTTGGGAAAAAGTGGATTCTCTCGGAGTGTCTGATCCCAGCCTGTTCCTCTTTCTACCAATTTTAGTCCAGCGTTGTCTATGGGCCTTTGGTAGAGCTGTATCTGGATGTGAGGGCCCCTTCAGATCCTCTTGAAGCTGTGGAAGAGATGGAGGAGGGATATTTAGATCTTTGCAGAATACTTCCAAATCGTCAGTATTTCTATATATGAAGGTTTGGGTCCCTCTGGTGACTCGCAAGCTGAAAGGGAACCCCCATCTGTATTGGATCTTTAGTGATTGTAAATGCTGGGTTAGAAATCTTGCCTCCCTTCTTTTTGCAAGCGTAAGTGGACTGAGATCTGCGTAAATCTGGAGTTGCTGCCCTTCAAAATCGTGATTTTGGGACTTCCTAGCAGCTGCTAGTATTTTTTTTTTGTCCTTATATAGCTGGAACTTTAGGATTACATCCCTTGGCGGGTCTGTATCTCTGGGCATCGGCCGCAGCGCTCTATGTGCTCTGTCCAGCCGCAGGTGTTCTGCTTGAAGTGAGGAAAACATTTTCTGCAAGTATTCATCGAGGTTTTGCTGCTGAATGCTCTCGGGGATCCCTCTAATTCGCAAATTCTGCCTTCTTCCCCTATTATCAAGATCCTCTATATGTGTTTGTAGGCTGTCTATAGTGGAGTGCTGCTGAGTCAGTTGTCTGGACATTAGTTTAAATTCTGTGTTCATATGCTCAGACCCTTCTTCCAAGTATTCCACTCTATTACCCAGCTCATTTAAGTCCTTCCGCACTTCTTTGAGTCCATCTTTTATTAATTGCCCAACATTAGTTATAAGTGCAGCAAAGTCCTCTTTGGTGGCAGAGAATTAAGATCTGCTTTAGTCAGGGGTCTGAGGTGCTCGTTACATGTGGAGGAGTGTACAGAGTCCTCAGAGTCACTTGTATTATTTTGTGTACTCGCCTGTGTGGAGACCGTGGTGTCCACTGGCTTGAAAAATTCTTTCATGGTCGTTTTTGGATCTTGATTACCTTTAACTGCTTTAAGTCCTTTAAGTGTCTTAGAAGGCTTCTTGGCAGACATCTTGCACCTATTTGTGGTGTAAAAATATAATATGAGACCCCACTTCAATCACTATAATGTCTCAGAGCCAGATATATACCAATATGGTGCAGAATATTGAGTGTTAATAAGTCAGATGTTGCACTACAGGTCCTTTGATTAAACCCTATGCCCTTTCTTAGTGCATTCAGTAGTGCTTTGATAAGACTTGGTGCTGTGTATAACTTGCAGTTTTAATGCTGTCTTTACCACAAATCCTCTCATGACGCTATACACTGTATATGTGTAAATCTCTGCTCTGCACTGAGCTGTTCAATTTACAGGCCAATGAGTTCTGTCATCATCGTGACATAAGATGGGGCATTTGAGTGCGCTTAATAAAGTCAGCGTGTGATGCACAGCATTCAGGGTACTATACCGGTCAGTGGTTCCGGCGTTCTCCTTTCCCAGATTGAGCCATGCTGGGTTCCGGTCTCTGCAGTAGGCCTCAATGACGCATCTGCTGCCTCCTCCGATATCGCAGTGTTTTAGCAAGCCGTTTCTCCTTTTAAGTCCCAAACCGGCAGCTCAGCACCATTAGCAGTGCTTAATGCGTATGTCTCACCGCTCCAGACCCAATTCAAGCTCTATCTGATTGCCTTCAAGTCTTGTCAGCTACGGAGCTCACAGCTTCACATCCGCCATGATGGGCTGCTAGCTCCGCCCCCCCTTAGTGCTTTTTTTTTATTACAGACTGTTTTATTTCCCCTTTAATATATTTGTCATTGCAATAAATAATCATTGATTTTAGCAATTAAAGGGACATGGAAATCAAACTTTAACCTTGGAAAGAGTTTAAAAACATAAGTCATGTCTCACTTGTATCTGCAAGCAATGCAGGAAATGGTCAGGAGCAGCGGCCTTATGTACTGAGTTCTGCTTGGGAGCTGCAATGCTGGTCAATCCTGATCAGGACTTTACCAATATAATTCACTACAGCATGTCATTTTTGAAAATGACTTTCCTGTCTTATCTGTTGGTCTGAAAAATGGTGAGAAACAAGGTAAATAAGGTTTTATGTGCACACCTATTATCTTAACATATTTTTTTTTATTATAGTATTTTAAAATAATATACATGTTTTATTATTATTATAATATAATTATACAATTTAAAGGGACAGTCAACACCAAGATGTTTGTTTAAAATATAGATAATCCCTTTATTACAAATTCCCCAGTTTTGCATAACTAACATTGTTATATTAATACACGTTTCACCTGTGATTACCTTGTATCTAAGCCTCAGCAGACTGCCCCCTAATCTCAGTGCTTTTGACAGACATGCTTTTTAGCCAATCATTGCTCACTCATAAATAACTCCACGGAGTGCGCACAATGTTATCTTTATTACACACATGAACTAGCCTCTAACTGAAAGACTGTCAAAATGCACTTAGATAAGAGGCGGCCTTCAAGGGCTTAAAAATTAGCTTATGAGCCTACCTAGTGTTGGTGATATACTCACCCTGGACTGAATAACTTCTTCAGACCAAGACAGGTTAAAAAGAGTTTGTTTATTGATTACACACTGCAGTATGGAGAGAAACAATACAAAGTTTTCTCTGAGGGGGTCAGTCCCCTTCCCAGGTATTTATACATTCCACATCTAGGCTATTTACAGTTTATGATTAGCTAGCTAAAAAATGCCAGGGTTTTAACAAATATGGTTACAACATAAGTAAATAACAGTTCTACACATCAGAATTGTAGGTTTTACTGTGTTTGACAATACATAAAAAAGGCAAAGGTCAGGGATGAACTAGATACATTCCCAATGTTTACAATGAGTTGTGTACATACATTCATATATTTGGCCTATCAAGATAACTAGCTGGAATGCAAGGACTTAAACAAGGATAGAAAAAGATTAGATTTAGAAAAAATAAACAGACACACTCAAAACTAGCTACATTTTATAGCCCCATTAACCAGACATGCAGCTATATGAAAATGGGTGTATATGAGTGTATACTGTCCCCTTAAATGACTGCTGCAGTCTTACATCTACCCAGGATAGTCCCTTCCTAAGATTAACAATATTTTCTTCACTGGGAATACTATCAGTTCTCATACAAGAAATAAAGCTGTCTAATCAGGACTTATCCAAGAGGTTTTCCTAAACAAATAATCAGAACAGGTAACTATGTGTCCTTTTACGGTGTCTGCCAGGTCACAGTTTTGGATATAGGTTTGCCACAGTTCCCCTTGCATTCAAACACTGACTGGTTAACGTCCGGTGGGACTTGCAGTCAGGTTGGGGCGGCTAGTTGGGGTGGCTAGAACTGTAAACCCAGTCTCCTAATCCCAGTTGCCTTTAAATAGAAACCCTCCTAGGTCACAAGTTTTAACTTTTTTACAAAAACAATTTACACAATACAACACATAACATTAATAAATCAATAAACAAAGTCTCTTAGGATAGCGTCAACCAGAACGCCAAACAGCTCTGACCCCTTACCCAGAGACACTCAATTACTGTTAAACTAAAAAACAAAAATGTTCTTACCATTTAGAAGACCGGTCTAAATTGAGTGTCCCTGGAGCAGAAAGTCTTTGCCACTTGGACTGCTGTCTGAGATTTTGCCATCCGGCCAACTACGCCATGTGTTGGTGATATACTCACCCTGGACTGAATAACTTCTTCAACCAAGACAGGTTAAAAAGAGTTTGTTTATTGATTACACACTGCAGTATGGAGAGAAACAATACAAAGTTTTCTCTGAGGGGGTCAGTCCCCTTCCCAGGTATTTATACATTCCACATCTAGGCTATTTACAGTTTATGATTAGCTAGCTAAAAAATGCCAGGGTTTTAACAAATATGGTTACAACATAAGTAAATAACAGTTCTACACATCAGAATTGTAGGTTTTACTGTGTTTGATAATACATAAAAAAGGCAAAGGTCAGGGATGAACTAGATACATTCCCAATGTTTACAATGAGTTGTGTACATACATTCATATATTTGGCCTATCAAGATAACTAGCTGGAATGCAAGGACTTAAACAAGGATAGAAAAAGATTAGATTTAGAAAAAATAAACAGACACACTCAGAACTAGCTACATTTTATAGCCCCATTAACCAGACTGGCCACTCCTGACTAATAATGCCCGCATACAAATTAACCCATTCAGACTTCACAAGGCACTGCAAAAAACAGAGACAGATATTGCTTATTATTTTCATCAGTCCCTCCTCTGATGCTGTTAAACTCTGTGACAATAGCATCAAACAGCAATATGATTTAGTCGGGTGAACTCCATCTCAAACTGCAGTGCAGAGTTGACATGGTCATAGCGATGGGGCACATGCGGGGCTGAATCTTCACAGGAGGGCATCAGTCTGCTGGTTGCTGGGCTGACAAGGCTGCAGAGCTTGTGTAGCATTAGTTTGAGACAGATTACTACGAGAGAAAGAAAAACAATTAGTATGACAAAGATTAGCAAACCTTGCAGTATCTTTACACCTAGTTTATCCTGACAGGCCAAAAGTCAAAACAGAAACCAAAACACTAACGGCTAGATTTGGAGTTCGGCGGTAAAAGGGCTGTTAACGCTCCGCGGGTTTTTTTCTGGCCGCACCATAAATTTAACTCTGGTATCGAGAGTTCAAACAAATGCTGCGTTAGGCTCCAAAAAAGGAGCGTAGAGCATTTTTACCGCAAATACAACTCTCGATACCAGAGTTGCTTACGGACGCGGCCGGCCTCAAAAACGTGCTCGTGCACGATTCTCCCATAGGAAACAATGGGGCTGTTTGAGCTGAAAAAAAACCTAACACCTGCAAAAAAGCAGCGTTCAGCTCCTAACGCAGCCCCATTGTTTCCTATGGGGAAACACTTCCTACGTCTGCACCTAACACCCTAACATGTACCCCGAGTCTAAACACCCCTAACCTTACACTTATTAACCCCTAATCTGCCGCCCCCGCTATCGCTGACCCCTGCATTACACTTTTAACCCCTAATCTGCCGCTCCGTAAAACGCCGCCACCTACGTTATCCCTATGTACCCCTAATCTGCTGCCCTAACATCGCCGACCCCTATGTTATATTTATTAACCCCTAATCTGCCCCCCACAACGTCGCCGACACCTACCTACACTTATTAACCCCTAATCTGCCGACCGGACCTGAGCGCTACTATAATAAAGTTATTAACCCCTAATCCGCCTCACTAACCCTATCATAAATAGTATTAACCCCTAATCTGCCCTCCCTAACATCGCCGACACCTACCTTCAATTATTAACCCCTAATCTGCCGACCGGAGCTCACCGCTATTCTAATAAATGTATTAACCCCTAAAGCTAAGTCTAACCCTAACACTAACACCCCCCTAAGTTAAATATAATTTTTATCTAACGAAATAAATTAACTCTTATTAAATAAATGATTCCTATTTAAAGCTAAATACTTACCTGTAAAATAAATCCTAATATAGCTACAATATAAATTACATTTATATTATAGCTATTTTAGGATTAATATTTATTTTACAGGTAACTTTGTATTTATTTTAACCAGGTACAATAGCTATTAAATAGTTAAGAACTATTTAATAGTTACCTAGTTAAAATAATTACAAATTTACCTGTAAAATAAATCCTAACCTAAGATATAATTAAACCTAACACTACCCTATCAATAAAATAATTAAATAAACTACCTACAATTACCTACAATTAACCTAACACTACACTATCAATAAATTAATTAAACACAATTGCTACAAATAAATACAATTAAATAAACTATCTAAAGTACAAAAAATAAAAAAGAACTAAGTTACAGAAAATAAAAAAATATTTACAAACATAAGAAAAATATTACAACAATTTTAAACTAATTACACCTACTCTAAGCCCCCTAATAAAATAACAAAGACCCCCAAAATAAAAAATTCCCTACCCTATTCTAAATTTAAAAAGTTACAAGCTCTTTTACCTTACCAGCCCTGAACAGGGCCCTTTGCGGGGCATGCCCCAAGAAGTTCAGCTCTTTTGCCTGTAAAAGAAAACATACAATACCCCCCCCCCAACATTACAACCCACCACCCACATACCCCTAATCTAACCCAAACCCCCCTTAAATAAACCTAACACTAAGCCCCTGATGATCTTCCTACCTTGTCTTCACCATGCCAGGTTCACCGATCCGTCCTGGCTCCAAGATCTTCATCCAACCCAAGCGGGGGCTAGACATCCACTGAAGAAGTCCAGAAGAGGGTCCAAAGTCTTCCTCCTATCCGGCAAGAAGAGGACATCCGGACCGGCAAACATCTTCTCCAAGCGGCATCTTCTATGTTCTTCCATCCGATGACGACCGGCTCCATCTTGAAGACCTCCAGCGCGGATCCATCCTCTTCTTCCGACGACTAGACGACGAATGACGGTTCCTTTAAGGGACGTCATCCAAGATGGCGTCCCTCGAATTCCGATTGGCTGATAGGATTCTATCAGCCAATCGGAATTAAGGTTGGAATTTTCTGATTGGCTGATGGAATCAGCCAATCAGAATCAAGTTCAATCCGATTGGCTGATCCAATCAGCCAATCAGATTGAGCTCGCATTCTATTGGCTGTTCCGATCAGCCAATAGAATGCGAGCTCAATCTGATTGGCTGATTGGATCAGCCAATCGGATTGAACTTGATTCTGATTGGCTGATTCCATCAGCCAATCAGAAAATTCCTACCTTAATTCCGATTGGCTGATAGAATCCTATCAGCCAATCGGAATTCGAGGGACGCCATCTTGGATGACGTCCCTTAAAGGAACCGTCATTCGTCGTCTAGTCGTCGGAAGAAGAGGATGGATCCGCGCTGGAGGTCTTCAAGATGGAGCCGGTCGTCATCGGATGGAAGAACATAGAAGATGCCGCTTGGAGAAGATGTTTGCCGGTCCGGATGTCCTCTTCTTGCCGGATAGGAGGAAGACTTTGGACCCTCTTCTGGACTTCTTCAGTGGATGTCTAGCCCCCGCTTGGGTTGGATGAAGATCTTGGAGCCAGGACGGATCGGTGAACCTGGCATGGTGAAGACAAGGTAGGAAGATCATCAGGGGCTTAGTGTTAGGTTTATTTAAGGGGGGTTTGGGTTAGATTAGGGGTATGTGGGTGGTGGGTTGTAATGTTGGGGGGGGGGTATTGTATGTTTTCTTTTACAGGCAAAAGAGCTGAACTTCTTGGGGCATGCCCCGCAAAGGGCCCTGTTCAGGGCTGGTAAGGTAAAAGAGCTTGTAACTTTTTAAATTTAGAATAGGGTAGGGAATTTTTTATTTTGGGGGTCTTTGTTATTTTATTAGGGGGCTTAGAGTAGGTGTAATTAGTTTAAAATTGTTGTAATATTTTTCTTATGTTTGTAAATATTTTTTTATTTTCTGTAACTTAGTTCTTTTTTATTTTGTGTACTTTAGATAGTTTATTTAATTGTATTTATTTGTAGCAATTGTGTTTAATTAATTTATTGATAGTGTAGTGTTAGGTTAATTGTAGGTAATTGTAGGTAGTTTATTTAATTATTTTATTGATAGGGTAGTGTTAGGTTTAATTATATCTTAGGTTAGGATTTATTTTACAGGTAAATTTGTAATTATTTTAACTAGGTAACTATTAAATAGTTCTTAACTATTTAATAGCTATTGTACCTGGTTAAAATAAATACAAAGTTACCTGTAAAATAAATATTAATCCTAAAATAGCTATAATATAAATGTAATTTATATTGTAGCTATATTAGGATTTATTTTACAGGTAAGTATTTAGCTTTAAATAGGAATCATTTATTTAATAAGAGTTAATTTATTTCGTTAGATAAAAATTATATTTAACTTAGGGGGGTGTTAGTGTTAGGGTTAGACTTAGCTTTAGGGGTTAATACATTTATTAGAATAGCGGTGAGCTCCGGTCGGCAGATTAGGGGTTAATAATTGAAGGTAGGTGTCGGCGATGTTAGGGAGGGCAGATTAGGGGTTAATACTATTTATGATAGGGTTAGTGAGGCGGATTAGGGGTTAATAACTTTATTATAGTAGCGCTCAGGTCCGCTCGGCAGATTAGGGGTTAATAAGTGTAGGTAGGTGTCGGCGACGTTGTGGGGGGCAGATTAGGGGTTAATAAATATAACATAGGGGTCGGCGATGTTAGGGGCAGAAGATTAGGGGTACATAGGGATAACGTAGGTGGCGGCGATTTGCGGTCGGAAGATTAGGGGTTAATTATTTTAAGTAGCTTGCGGCGACGTTGTGTGGGGCAAGTTAGGGGTTAATAAATATAATATAGGGGTCGGCGGGGTTAGGGGCAGCAGATTAGGGGTACATAAGTATAACGTAGGTGGCGGTCGGCAGATTAGGGGTTAAAAATTTTAATCGAGTGGCGGCGATGTGGGGGGACCTCGGTTTAGGGGTACATAGGTAGTTTATGGGTGTTAGTGTACTTTAGGGTACAGTAGTTAAGAGCTTTATGAACCGGCGTTAGCCAGAAAGCTCTTAACTCCTGCTATTTTCAGGCGGCTGGAGTTTTGTTGTTAGAGCTCTAACGCTCACTGCAGAAACGACTCTAAATACCAGCGTTAGAAAGATCCCATTGAAAAGATAGGATACGCAAATGGCGTAGGGGGATCTGCGGTATGGAAAAGTCGCGGCTGTAAAGTGAGCGTTAGACCCTTTAATCACTGACTCCAAATACCAGCGGGCGCCCAAAACCAGCGTTAGGAGCCTCTAACGCTGGTTTTGACGGCTACCGCCGAACTCTAAATCTAGGCCTAAACTAAATATCATGCAGAATGGGTAAGTAATAAAATTATAATTTTTCCATTTTTCTCTGTAAGTATTGAGCTTTGGTTCTCCACATGATTAAAAGATAAGGATGTAAGTCTGTGATAACATAATGGAATATGATATTACCTGAAGATAGGCTGTAGTTTTAAAGCACAAAACCAGCTACTTCATATACACAAATAAACCTGAAAATGCATTTTCTCATAAATTTTATACTCTGCAGCTGCTCTTACAAGTCTAAAATAGATTAATATAAAAATAATTTTTCAATGTACTGTCCCTTTAAGAGACTGGGGTTGCCACAGACATACAATATATTGCTTTGTAATCTCTATATAATAGCTAAACATAAGTACATACGTATTTGAGCACAATTATATTAACACCTAAACTACCTTGAATGCTCACTGCTATTAAATGGATGCAAAACTAATAATCCATCTGAAAATAAACAAAAAACAAATAGAGAATGTGGGGAAGGTGCAATATACAAAACCTCCCAGATACATTAGCCAAAATAATTAATCCAATCATCACTGGGAGAAAATTTAACAAGTATAATTTGTATATGTACTTTACAAAAAATTAAGCAAAATAAAAATTAATGTATAGTAATGTTTCATTAATAGTGAAACATTGTATACATTGTTGAAATGCCTAATTTAATAGTATTTTAACTAAAAGAACATTAATTTGTATATGTACTTTACAAAAAATTAAGCAAAATAAAAATTAATGTATAGTAATGTTTCATTAATAGTGAAACATTGTATACATTGTTGAAATGCCTAATTTAATAGTATTTTAACTAAAAGAACATTAATACAGAGGTACCAGACTCATGGATATGTGGTATGAAACCACAGATCCATCATGCACCTGTACCATCAGTGTGGCAGTAACAATAAATGCATTGTCTTGTTCCCATGGGTGGTATGGCAGACATAACTCGGAACAATGAGAATGCACAAAAATATAAAAGGATACATGGTGAGTTTGATATACATATAACAATTACACAGTAATAGAATAAATAAATCATACAAAAATGAACTGTTATTATCTAAGTGACTATTAGAAGGTATATAAATCAGGGAATTTTCCTTACACTCTAGTAAACATCACCAGAGTGTAAATGCAGCATACAGGAATAATAACAAGTAAAAAATGAGTCCAATCTCAGGAAACAGTCAAGCACTGTCAAAGAATAATATTTCCCAAAGGCTCAGTCTTTTTGGATTTCCTTGCCAGTGATAGGATCAGTCTGTTGTGGCACCAATTTGTAGTGAGATCCATGATTTAACTTCTGTGACTTCAGTGGCTGTATTTGTGATAAATAATACACAGACAGGCCCCTTCTACTTTGGCTCCAGAGCTGTTTTTCTGGAAAAACTCCCAACCATTATAAGATCACCAGGTGAGATGGCATGCACTACACGATTATCATTCTTTAACTGTGCAGCAAGTACCTGGATATGAAAAGACTTAAGCATTGATGTTAGTTGTATGTCAGTCTCCAAAATCAACATAACAGATATTATATTTACAGCCTGTTTCTGAGCAATGTTAAACTAATAGTCATCAGCATTTTACACAGGGGGTATTGTAAAATACAGGGTAATTTACATTTTTCTTTAAAGGGTCAATAAAATTAAACTTTAATGATTTAGATAGGGAATGCAATTCCAAACAACCTTCAAATTTACTCTTATCATCAAATCTGCTTGGTTCGCTTGGCATTCTTTGTTAAAAGCTAAAACTAGGCAGGCTCATAGGCTTCAGCACTAATTGCCAAATTGCAAGTTTATAAAAAAGCAATGAGATAAGTGGGTAGTCTGCAGAGATTTGGATACTAAGTAATCACAGAGGTAAAAGAAGTTTATCAATACTACTGTGTTGATCATGTAAAACTGGGGAATGGGTAACAAAGTGACCATCTATTTTTTTATTTTAAACAATAAAAATGTCAAGTACCCTGTCCCTTTAATTTCAATAAAACATTTCCCCTGCTGATTTTATTAGTCACTAATCTTTAACACATAGATTCTGCAATTATCACTTCAAGGCAGGTATACAATTTCTTGTTCCCCTCCAGACACATTAAGGAAAACGTTCCCTAGTTCACACAGTAAGTCTTTCCTAATGACATTATTGAACAGTTTTGGAACATGTCATTCTGTTTCAGGACCTACAGTTACACTCAAAGGTTCTGATATGTACTTATTCCCAACTCCAATAATCATTAAAGCTTTTGGCTATATTTACAAAGGGCTATGTACTTTGTCTATCAAGAACTGACAGTCTTTTCTTATAGCACCGCAGCTCCTATGTTTTTACTGTCTGACTGCTCAAAGTCTTATCTGTGTCACATTTTTTTCTATAGTTAAAACATTTTATTCCACTTGAAAAATTAAGTAAAAGAAGTTAAACAACCATATATAAACATCTTCATTAAGATTATACCTGGTTTAATTGTATTCATCCACTAAATATTATTTGAACTAAATATTGTCTTTGCATAATTATTGCAGCTGGCCAGTTCTGCAAATCAATACAAGACAATATATATATATATATATATATATATATATATATATATATATATATATATATATATATATATATATATATATGTATGTATATATATATATATATATATGTATGTATGTATATATATATATATATATATATATATATATATATATATATATATATATATATATATATATATATATATATATATATATATATATATATATATATATATATATATATATATATATGAAAATTTGCGGCATATAATTTACCATCAATAATTCTGTGTAATTTCAGTGGAGAACACAATAAACCTTATACACACAAAAGTTCAAAATACAACATTTACCTTTAACTCCACATTGTACACTATTGCTCTGACAAAATCATACAGCAGAGACAAATTGAACACTGACAATCAACCACTAATTAAAACTTCAAAAATATTCACTCCTAAGGTAGAAAACCCACCATGCAAACTTCTAATATCTCCTTACATACCTCCAGCACCTCTTCAATATTTATACACATTTTCATGAGCATTACATTCTGAACCATCTAACAAAGAAATACATTTCCTCTCAATTATTCCTATTTTTACAAAATTGTGTAATATACAATTATTTTGTCTATGGGTACTCGCTGATAACAAACACTAAAACATGCTTTACCCTACTTAAAATATCACTTAAGGAATATAAAAAGCACAGTTCTTAAGTTATTACTTAATCTTAAATCATTAAAACACAAACTTTTCTACCACATACTTTTTCCAGTCCATCTATCAGTATTCCTATACCCCTCCCTCTTACATGCAGCTCTTGTGTCTGTGTTTTTGTGCTGCTGGAGTGACCAACAATCTTTGCTCATGTGTCCCACCTTTCCACATTTGAAACATTTTATTCTTTTACTCCTTGCACTCTTTTTCTTATTTTTTTTCTTTTGCGCTTTTTCTTCCCTTAGTGGGAGATTTAATTCTAAGTTTTTAATTTCTTTTTGATAATTATCCTCTAGTGAAGCCTTTAACGACTCACACTGTCTTTTTACTGCCTCAGTATTCCATTTAAAATACGTTTTCCACTCTTCTGATGTAGGGTTGTTCTTTTTTGAAACCTCTATTAAAACATTTATTTTATCTAGTTTCCAAGAGCCACCCTCTGGCCATATATTGGACCCTATTGTTTTGAGTTAGTCGGGACCATTTAGTATGATACTTATTACAAAACGGGCCATGGTGTTGATTCATATATTCTGCTGGGGAACCCTTTGGCCATTTAAGATTAGTGGAACAGTCTTTAGAGGAACTATGTCCAATTTTAAATTGACTTTTTACTTTTTACTATTTTTTTTTATATTTTTTAAATGTCACTTGGGGTTTTTACTTACAATTAACACAAACTCTTAAAAATTAAAACAAAAAAACAACAAAACAGAACAAAAGAGAATTGTATTGTATCAGGGGAACCTCCACCCCAACCTGGCAACACTACACCACGTGTTTGCCCTCAAAGGGACATTATACACTCATTTTTTATTTGCATAAATGTTTTGTAGATAATCTATTTATATAGCCCATAAAGTTGTTGTGTTTTTTTTTTTTTAAATGTATAGTTTTGCTTATTTTTATCATTAACATTGCTCTGATTTTCAGACTTCTAACCAAGCCCCAAAGTTTTATGAGAATACCGTCAGCTACCTACTCCAGCTTGCTCCTGTTTATGTCCTTTTCAACAGAGCAAACTGAGAGCTTCGAAGTAAGTTTTTTAAACAGTTTTATACTGGATTTTTATATCAGTATCTGTGCATCTTATTCTTTATAGTAGTGTCTATTACATGCAGCTATACTATGAAAATGGGTGTATATGAGTGTATACTGTCCCCTTAAATTACTGCTGCAGTCTTACGTCTACCCAGGATAGCCCCTTCCTAAGATTAACAATATTTTCTTCACTAGGAATACTATCAGTGCTCATACAAGAAATAAAGCTGTCTAATCAGGACGTATCCAAGAGGTTTTCCTAAACAAATAATCAGAACAGGTAACTATGTGTCCTTTTAGGGTGTCTGCCAGGTCACAGTTTCGGATATAGGTTTGTCACAGTTCCCCTTGCATTCAAACACTGACTGGCTAACGTCCGGTGGGACTTGCAGTCAGGTTGGGGCAGCTAGTTGGGGCGGCTAGAACTGTAAACCCAGTCTCCTAATCCCAGTTGCCTTTAAATAGAAACCCTCCTATGTCACAAGTTTTAACTTTTTTCTAAAAACAATTTACACAATACAACACATAACATTAATAAATCAATAAACAAAGTCTCTTAGGATAGCGTCACCCAGAACGCCAAACAGCTCTGACCCCTTACCCAGAGACACTTAATTACTGTTAAACTAAAAAACAAAAATGTTCTTACCATTTAGAAGACCGGTCTAAATTGAGTGTCCCTATAGCAGAAAGTCTTTGCCACTTGGACTGCTGTCTGAGATTTTGCCATCCGGCCGACTACGCCATGTGTTGGTGATATACTCACCCTGGACTGAATAACTTTTTCAGACCAAGACAGGTTAAAAAGAGTTTGCTTATTGATTACACACTGCAGTATGGAGAGAAACAATACAAAGTTTTCTCTGAGGGGGTCAGTCCCCTTCCCAGGTATTTATACATTCCACATCTAGGCTATTTACAGTTTATGATTAGCTAGCTAAAAAATGCAAGGGTTTTAACAAATATGGTTACAACATAAGTAAATAACAGTTCTACACATAAGAATTGTAGGTTTTACTGTGTTTGACAATACATAAAAAAGGCAAAGGTCAGGGATGAACTAGATACATTCCCAATATTTACAATGAGTTGTGTACATACATTCATATATTTGGCCTATCAAGATAACTAGCTGGAATGCAAGGACTTAAACAAGGATAGAAAAAGATTAGATTTAGAAAAAATAAACAGACACACTCAGAACTAGCTACATTTTATAGCCCCATTAACCAGACTGGCCTGACTAATAATGCCCGCATACAAATTAACCCATTCAGACCTCACAAGGCACTGCAAAAAACAGAGACAGATATTGCTTATTATTTTCAACACTAGGGTTAGCTTTCAACTAAGAATACCAAGAAAACAAAGCAAAATTGATGAGCAAAGTCAATTGGAAAGTTGTTTAAAATTGCATACCTATCAGAATCAAAAAATTAAATTTGGACTTAACTGTCACTTTAAGCAAAACATTAAGAGGAAGATATCCCTGTTTTATACAAAAATTCCCTCTAAAAATGCTGCTATAATAAGTTCAGTTCACACTACAAAAACCTCTGGCAAAATAAAAAAACAAATGGGGAAAAGCAGCTTAAAGTATCTGTCCTCAGTTATGACAGGGGTTTAATTCTGCAATCTGCTTTATTGGTAAATTCAATCATATATATCTTGTAAGGACAAATTGAAATCTAGCCAAGAAAAACAAGGTTTCAGTGCAGTCATGATCTGATCATATTCTCATAGTTAGCCGCCCCCTTGTCCTTAAAAAACAACTGAATTAATTGCTGATTTCAAGGCTGTTCTTGGTTGAGAAGCTGATGTTTGAAAACAATATATATATTATGGAGATTCTTTAATAGCAGGAACAACTTGATGACCAAATTGTCAGTGTTAAATAAAAAATGCTTTGTTCACAATCTTCAGAAAGAAGAAAACTGTGATGAGCAGGCAAAACATACATACACTTAAAGTGAATGTAAAGTTTGAGGAATGAGTGCCCAGTTTTTAATAATCCTATTAAAAACAAGGGCACTTTCATTCATCAAACTTTAAATTACACTGCTTTTGTTAAAATACTTAAATTTTTTTCTGCAAGCCGCTCCAGTGCTTCCTCCGCCCGTCGCAAGCCTTTGCCGATGTGAGGAATGATGATTCCGGCATCCTCCATCCGGGGGAATCATTGCCTAAAGCAACGCTGTGATTGGTGGAAGGCCGGAATTGTCATTTCTGACGTCGGCAGAGGCTTGCGATGGGTGGAGGAAGCGCTGCAGCGGCTTGCAGAAAGAAAAGGTAAGTATTTTTTTAAAAAGCAGAGAAATTTACATTTTGATGAATGAAAGTGCCCATGTTTTTAATAGGATTATTAAAAACGGGCACTGATTCATCAAAAATTTCATTTACTTTAAGTTTGTATTTTAGAGAATCTGTATATGCTGCATTTTGTGAGAAGTTATATTATACTACTAATAATTCTCCCTGTATGAATCACAAGATAATCTAAATATCTCCACGATGATAGATCATTTTATGAGAATGAAAAATGTTGTTGGCCTCTGCTATCAGCTAAAGACAGGTTGTAGGTATTTGTGGTCTGGAGTAAGACATCGGTGAAATGTCAATAATCCCTTTTCTGTTAAGATGACTTCTAATACTTTGGTTTGGCATTAAGACAGACTGCTTTTTGTTAATAATGTGATTTTAAGCTCCAGTTATTTCTTATCAGTTCACTGGACTTTACTTTTGGCAACACTGAAAACTCTGGTTAACACTCACTGTTGCCTACAGCTGTAGATGCTTGTTGTGGGATTGTTTGTATGACTTCCTAAGGCCTAGATTTAGAGTTTGGCGGTAGCCGTCAAAACCAGCGTTAGAGGCTCCTAACCCTTTTTTTTTTACGGACTTTGGTATTTAGAGTTTAGTTACCGACACTCAAAAATCACCCAACGCACAAATCTCTACCATCAGCTCAGACCCAGTAGTTAACATCTACCAACAAAATAAACATCCACGAATCACAAAACAAATATTACACAAAGTACACTTACACTCATACAAACACTACACTATTTTTATTTTTCAGATTTAATATTTTATCATCTAAATAGAAAGGATCAAAGTTGCGAGATCTCGGGTGTTAGAAAAAAAACAACACAAATCCATTTTGCCATTGACTAACATTGACACACGGGAAAACTCACTCATATAGCTACATATAACTAATAATATTATCACAAACATACACTCATCGATGCATACAAAAAATATACACCACATTACATACACAAACAAGTTATTTATTACAAAATGAACACGATTTAGCTACTTTTTCACACAAGACCATGACGTCACTCACTTTACGAGGAAAACCAGTCTTTGAATTTTTTTTAACCAAAATTGTGAGCCTCCATTGACTTCTATGGGGAAGACGTGCTCGTGCACGTGACAGACAGATTTCCCTAACGCACGCAAAAAGCATAGACCAAAAAACTCCAAATACCAGCGCTAGAAATCTGAAAAAAAAACATGCTTTTCTGCGTTAGACCCAGCTATGACAAATAGATCAATAAATGACTATTTCCCTATGGTGGACTTATGGAATTTACTTATTGAATATTCACAACAGCATTAAATTGTTTCATACTTTTACATTACATCAACTACAAATCAACATCACTAGTAAACATTTTTACAAATAAAATCACATGTAAACGGACACAAAAATAATTACAACATTTCAGGATTCACAAACAGTACACAATGGGAAACACCTCTCATTTACCTTTATTATTGCATTTCATTTATTCAACTCATATGCTTGCAGCAACAGCATATCTACATAGGCTTAACACATGATCAGTCATGGATGCACATACATTACTTTTAGCATTCACTCATACATGTGCATTCAAATGATGGGGGAAAAACACATTACATTCTCTCTAGGAATCACAAAACAGAACATATGGATTTTACTGTACTTTTAACATCATGATTCCATCACAATAAACCATTAGGAATTACGTACAAGAAGAACATCATTGCACCAGATTACAGATGTCACTTTATGGGAAGGAACAACAATGCCAGACCGCTATATAGAAGTCAGCATATGTGGGACACAATCACAATATATACGTATATGTACATAACACGCATCACCCATCACGCAACCACAAAGCACACATTTATATTTTATTCAGCACACAATAACAATGTAGTACAATACAACAACACAATGAGGATTTCAGAACTACATAGGCAGGTTAATAATATGATGACGTCATTAGAAGATTCAACCATACACATGACAGATTCACGACTGTACCGCCCCTTTCAGAAATTTACCACTCAATACTACAATACAACATATACGTAAACAACAGTTTGGAACAGCATTATTAGGGCCATTTGAATGGAACTATTAATAAATATTGTCAGCTCGCAAATCACTTATATATATAATACTACAGATGACAGCCGAAAGTGCTTCAGTATTAGTGCCATTTGAATGGGACGCATACAATATTGACAGCTCGGCAATCACTTATATACACAATACTACAGATGACAGACGGGAAGTTCTGAATTATTATTGCGATTTGAAAGGGACGCATACAATATTGACAGCTCGGCAATCACTTATATATACAATACTACAGATGACAGCCGGAAGTTATTCAGTATTAGTGCGATTTTAATGGGACGCATACAATATTGACAGCTCGGCAATCACTTATATACACAATACTACAGATGACAGCCGGAAGTTCTTCAGTATTAGTGCCATTTGAATGGGACGCATACAATATTGACATCTCGGCAATCACTTATATGTACAATACTACAGATGACAGCCGGAAGTTCTACAGTATTAGTGCGATTTTAATGGGACGCATACAATATTGACAGCTCGGCAATCACTTATATATACAATACTACAGATGGCAGATGTTACTTTATCGTTTACAAACAATGTTGCAGCAACATTGATCGATCACATTCGATGCACATTATACACAACTATGCACTTTCATTCATGTTAGCCTGGACGTGTGCTTGTTACTATAAGATCGCGTTTAAGAAATATTGATTACGCATATGATCAAACATTACAAACATGCACTGTATGTGTGATATTTGACACTTTCACATTGAGATTCATTGGGGGAAAACAACATTTCAGCAAACACCAAAAAAACGCCCACTGTGAAAGCATTTGCGCCGCTCACATACAAACAAGTGAATACAATTAGCAATCATTACAAACTCACTACCATTGGACTAATTGTACTATAAATCCCCCAAACAACATGGCCAAAGCATCACTTGTGATCCACATCAGATCAATTTGCATACCTTGTTACGCCTTGCTCTGCTGTTTGGAAAGATGGATGATGATGATATGGTAGACGCTGCTGGTGCTGCTATTAGCGAACTAGCTGTTGATAGAATCAGGCAGCCTCGGCGGCTCCGAGTGAGACAAAGGGCTCATCTGGTTTGCGGTCCTCGTGTCTACAGGGTGAGACCCACCTTGGAAAACATGAGCGACTTTGAGGTTTATGATAAGTATCGGCTCAATCGCGAACAGCTCATTGGCCTTTACGATCTTCTTAAACCTCATTTGGAGCCACGTATAAGAATAAGGACTGCTGTTCCCGGCATGAGTAAGATGCTAAGTTGTCTTTACGTCCTGGCCTCCGGGAGTTTTCAATCCGGAGAAATGTACATGCATGGCCTGTCTCAAGGTACATTCTCTGTGGTGTTTGATAAATTTCTGGATGCCATGGTACGTATCAGTAAGCAATACATAGGATTCCCACAAAATGATGGTGATTGGAGGCGCCTGAAGCGGGAATTCTTTGCTATAGCTGAATTGCCCAATGTCTTGGGAGCCATAGATTGTACCCACATTGCGCTGTGTGCTCCAATTGATGACTTGCCCTTCAGAAATCGCAAACATTTTCATAGGCTCAACGTGCAGTATGTTTGTGACGCACAGATGAGGATTATGCATGTGTGTGCGAATTTTGGAGGGGCTTGTCATGATGCCTGCATCCTCTCTCTGTCGTCCCTGTGGCGGCCGTTTGAGGAAAGACAAATGCCCCCTGGTTATCTCGTTGGTGAGTATTTGTGCACAACATGGTTAATTAGTTAGACAATTGCCACTGTAGTTTTAAAATGTTAGCGTAATGTTCAGCTATAGGATGCAATTTAACCATTTATTTTTTATTTCCGCAAATGTCTAGTTTTAGTTCAATGCAGATATGTAGCATGTCTTACCTTAAATGCTCAGAGAATGCAATGTAACCATTTAGTTGGTATTTTACACAAGGTCTGGTTTAGGAGAAATACGCATATGTAGCATGTCTTAGCTGAAATGGGAAGATAGCTGCCAATGCAATTTAACCATGTCATTGTTTCTTTCCGCTAATGTCTAGTTTTAGTTCAATGCAGATATGTAGCATGTCTTACCTTAAATGCTCAGATAGAGAATGCAATGTAACCATTTAGTTGGTATTTTACACAAGGTCTGGTTTAGGCGAAAAACGCATATGTAGCATGTCTTAGCTGAAATGGGAAGATAGCAGCCAATGCAATTTAACCATGTCATTGTCTCTTTCCGCTAATGTCTAGTTTTAGTTCAATGCAGATATGTAGCATGTCTTACCTTAAATGCTCAGATAGAGAATGCAATGTAACCATTTAGTTGGTATTTTACACAAGGTCTGGTTTAGGAGAAATACGCATATGTAGAATGTCTTAGCTGAAATGGGAAGATAGAGAATAATATTGAACTAGATTATTCTTTTAAAAAATAAACATTTGTTAGTGGATTATCGTGTACACAAACTTTTTTTGGAATCAAAATACAATTTTGAGGATTCAGTTTGAATTATGTTCTGTTCATAATTTATAGGTGTTTCTGGTTACATGAGCCGCCCTTGGCTTATTACTCCCTTACGTAGCCCTACTGATGTGGCTGAGGAGGGCTACAATAGGGCTCATAAGAGAACCAGGGCGGTGGTTGAACAAATGTTCGGGCTCCTGAAGATGAGGTTCAGGTGCCTTGACAGGTCGGGAGGAGCCCTCCAGTACAACCCAAAGAAGGTGGCTAAGATCGTTATAGCCTGTAGTGTCCTGCATAATATTGCACAGCGGGCTGGGATGCTGCAGGCCGTCCAGGCGCACCAAAACCTCCTCAGAGATGAGTAGGACTATCCAGTTCTAGAGGGGCCATTCCGGGACGAGGGGCTCAATGTCAGAGCAGACATCATCAACCGCCACTTTAGACGGTAAATAACAGAAGTTAGATTGGAGTATTGTCAATAGATGTGAACTCTAGGGAAATGACAAGTAGAGAATTGTGCAAACATGTTAGGATTGTTCATCAAATGCTAAAAATGTGTTTCATTTATTAATATAGGTGATGCTCTGGTCATTGGGTCCTGTAGCGAGTCTTTGCCACCTGGTTTTTAAAGAGGACATCAGCTGGTAAGTATAAATGTATGGACTGTTGCTGGCATGAATTGTACACAAATACATCATATGGCATACATTTTCAAAACTAGTATTTAGTTTACACATTACTTAAAATGTAAATACTCAGAAAGGGATCCTCTAGCATAACTATCCTCTAGCATGACTATGGTTAAAAGTCACACAGAGGTTCGTTCTGCTCAATATGACTCATCTTCACACTTGATAGAACATAACACAAGATGCTACACACGCTTAGTAAGCTAGTGACAGAAATTGATTCAGAAATGGGGGGTGGGAGAGGGGTACAGAACTGATTCACACACTTGTAGTAGTAATTTTTATAAACCTTTTTATGCCATTAGGGAGATGACTTCATGTAAAGACTGAAAGGGAAGAATTCGAAGAATGACAGTGAAGAATTCCCAGACTGACAGTGGAAAAAGCCAAGATTGAAATTGAAGTATACCAATGGGATCATGTCTGGCATTATCTTTCAAATCTGCTGACCTTGAAAACCATACAAAGACATGTTCACATGGTAAGTGCCAACTATTTGATAGAATAAGGCTGTGGAGGCATCCTATTGGAGACACTTAGATTATTTTTTAATTTTTAGATGGTATTTCACAGTCCTCTATTTTTGAAATGATGAATAAGACACCTATTGAAGATCAACTGTTTTCTCCAGAATTGACTTTCAAAGACCATGCATTATCCAGGTTGGTTTACCAATGTATGATAGTTAAGAATCACAGAAAGAATGTAGAATATTTGTAGCTTACATACATTAGTCAGACTTTGTTCAGAATTAGATATTTAGGTATCACAATCAGACACTTAGATTAATTTTTTAATTTTTAGATGGGTTTTCAGTCCTCTATTTTTGAAATGATGAATAAGACACCTATTGAAGATCAACTGTTTTCTCCAGAATTGACTTTCAAAGACCATGCATTATCCAGGTTGGTTTACCAATGCATGATAGTTAAGAATCACAGGAAGAATGTAGAATATTTGTAGCTTACATACATTAGTCAGACTTTGTTCAGAATTAGATATTTAGGTATCACAATCAGACAAAGGAATACATATTATAGTTGATATAGAGGTATTTGAATGGACATGAAATATTACATTTATGTTCAGCATACATATATATTTATTATTTAAATGTGATATACATTATTATGTATAATTAGAAATGCTGATATTTAAATGTAATTTTTATTACACAATATAATGGTGTATGGTTTTTTTGGTTTTTAATCCAAAAATTTAATTCATAAATATCTTGATAAAATTTAGCACAAAGTTAGAGCATAGACACAAGATGATTGTAAATGTATTTTATGAATATTTTACAACGTGTGTATTAACTTTGTAAAATATGTTTTTTTATTTTCAGATTTTCATCTGAAGACTTCCAGGAATATTTTTTTTTTGTTTTTGTTAAAAGAACTTTTTTTTTTTTTTTAAATGGTAATAATCAACATTTTATTATTAAATACCCTCTTTTGAACAGATTATAATAAATATCCATATAATCTGTCAATAAAAAACAATTTGACTCCCATGACTGGTAGTTGTCTATTTGACAAGCACATGCATAAGATAAAATTAGGCATCATGTATAGCATTAATTTTAGAAAATCCACTGATTCAGAGAATATTAAAGTCAACTATCTTTTTTAAATTAATTGGGGAGTGAAATCCATCAATGCTTTTATTGTGTAATTTTTAGATGTTAAAATATTTTCGGATATGTAGTCAGAATTTGACATAACTTTCTTCTTCTCACTTTTAAGAAGGGAAAGTGGTTCACTTACATTAAAGTGACAGTGTTGTTGAATGTAAAATTTCTTTTATAAGATCTTGTATCTTCCTTAGGTATCTAAAAACATTATTTTAATAAATTTATATTTTTTAAAATTAAAAATTGGTAGGTCAGTTAACTTCATATTTTGCACAAGCTAGTTATTGGATGCCATGTTAATAGATTTTATTTTCTAGTGGAGTCATTTTAAGGGTCATTTAACTATAGTTATTAATATTATGTATTTTTTTTTATCTTACCTCTTGGGTTAGACATCACATATCTATATATAATTTTCATTCCCCTTTAGTTTCTTTCGACAATGTTAAATCAACATTCCGAATGTTTTGGTCCTTAAAGGGACATTCACAAAATATATTGTGTATTGAATTTTAAACAATGATAAAATAATTTTAACATATTTATAAAGTACTATAGAATTACATTCAGTCTTTAAATATACTTAGAAAAAGATACATCAATGCACATATCTTAGACAATTACATAAGGCATCTATGTGCAACCAACAATCAGCATCAAAATAGCCTATGTAGATATGTATTTAATCCAAGAATATATATAATTAAAATCTAATGATCGAATAACAAAACATATTAAGTTGTTCAAATATTATAATCTTATCCAAAATGCATAAATAACATATAGCTTAATGTCCCTCTAAGCTGAAGACTGCGAAATACATCCATTACAATATATATTTCAGTCAGTGTGTAAAACAATCCACAAGTTAATCTAAATATGCTTTACTCATATGTTATACTAATTTTGACAAAGGAAGGTGCCTAGGTTTATGATATTTCAAGCATTATTGTGAAATGTCTCCTTAAAGGGACATGAACTCAAAATATACTTAAAGGGAGACAGTAAATTTTTTTTATTATTTATACATTCAGAACGAGTATTCTATTTTAAGCAACTTTATAAATTGACTCATATTATCAATGTTCCTCGTGATGTTGCTATCATTACTTTAAAAATAAGGCATTAAATTGATAATTTATTTTATTCAGTACTCTGGACAGAACTTTTTTTTTTGGGTGGATTAATTTATCCAACAATCATCAAGGACAACCCAGGTTTTTCGCAAAAATTGTCCGTAATATAAAATATAATTCTTGATTTGCAAAGAAAGATAACAATATAATTCTTAACATTTGAGAATCGGATTAAATTATAAAGTTGCTTAACATTTCATGCTCAATCTGAATCACGAACGCTAAATTTTTTTGGACAGTGTCCCTTTAAGAGATTTAAAGAGTGTATTTACTTCTCTTCTTATCTTGACATACTTTGCTTGAAAAGCATATCGAGATAGGCTCAGTAGATGAAGATTGGTGGATGCACAGAGATGCCTTATGTAATTGGCTCAACCATGTGCATTTAAATTTCTTCTGTTGAGGATATCTAAATACAAAGATAAATTGAGTTACATTTTAAAGTCTAAACAATTTTTTATCTCTACAGATCATTTGATACAATTGTTTGGTTGTAATGTCTATTTAAAAATAAAGACGCCATTGCACAATAACATATATGAGCAGTTCAGACAAATACAAGCTCGAGGTTTATTTACTAATAACAAACAAACCTGTAGTTTAACATCTATAAACAGATTATCCAAGTTACTGACATTATAACCTGAATTTGAACATTCAGAAATGTTGCGTGGGAAACGGATCTTGAAACACCAGATTTGCATCTTTAAACATTAGAGTCTAATGTCACGCAATAGCACACAATCAATGTGCATTATAAAATACATTTAATAGAGCAATGTCAATACTTCACAATAAGTCACGAAATTGATTTTATGAACAATAAAGACAGACAAGATTAAATGTGTATTAATCCAACGTATTTGTATTAAAGAAACAGACCGTTATTAAACCGAGAAATGTCTACAACATTTAATAATGTGACAGTATTAGATTTTAAAGAGAATTTAAACATTAATATTTAACGGATCACGGATATTAAATCTGCGTCACACATATCCGCATGACAGGCCCATGAGTTACAAATAAGTCTACATGAAAAATGAAGTAACAGCACCACCAGGAGGTATGTGTATGGAAGTTACTAAGATATGAAACATTAAGGAACGGCCAATCAGAGTTCATCACACAAACACAACTTGAGTCAGGTATTCTAACAATATTTCAAACTTTTATCCAATCAGATGTACAGATAACTTGTCCCATGGTGCATCTCATGTTTACTTCACCATATAAAAGTCCATTACACGTTGCCATCTTTGTCAGTTCTCTAATGCCTGCTGGTATATTAGTCTATCTATCTATCTACAAACATCTCGGCAGGCATGTCACCTCCCAGGTTTACCAAGCAGGAGAGCGCTGCACTGGTCCACGCCGTCAAGGACTTTTATCCCCAGCTGTTTGGGAACAAGAGGAGGTCGACAGATGCGCCTGTTAAGAAGGCCCTCTGGGAGTCTATCACCAATGTGGTTAAATTGGTGTGTGGCGTCCAGAGGAGCCAGGATCAGATCATGAGGAGATTCGGAGATATGAGGTTGCGCTTGACAAAAAAAGTCAACCTCATAAGGGAGTGGGTACAAGCCCGTAAAAGAGGGGGCCAAAGAAAGGCCCCGCGGAAACTATACCTACTCCCTTATGAGGTGACTTTATGCGAGCTCCCCACTCTCCGGGTCCCCAAAAGATTTAGATCCTCGGCCTCCTCTTCTTGCCTCCCAGCTGCTGGATCTGAAAGTCCTGACCCGGGGGCCAGGGCAGCTGCTTCTCCGTCCGGTGGCCTGGGAGGAGATGAAAGAGAATCTGAACCAGGTAACTATCCAACTTCATATAATATCTTAATATTTGATTAGATTTTTAAAAAATGTGTATATAGTCAGATACTAAACCTATATAGATCTCACAACATACGCTACATATGATGTTTAGATATCTGATTTTAGATTATTGACACATGAAATAGGAATGATGTTTCTTGCGCTCTACAGAATATGCGTCACAGAGCGAAAATTAGAATTGCGCATACACGTTAACATGGGTTTGCTGTAAGTGGCATTGCTTTACACATGTTGGTCAAATGACGGATGCGTAATTCCGCTTGGAATCATTGCGCAATGATCGCGAAAATTAGAATTGCGCATACACGTTAACATGGGTTTGCTGTAAGTGGCATTGCTTTACACATGTTGGTCAAATGACGGATGCGTAATTCCGCTTGGAATCATTGCGCAATGATCGCGAAAATTAGAATTGCGCATACACGTTAACATGGGTTTGCTGTAAGTGGCATTGCTTTACACATGTTGGTCAAAATTAAATGTGAATTATTATATATGTGAAGAATACAGTATTCTTATTTTCAATATTATACATAATAAAAAAAGACTAGCAGAATCAAAATAAATAATAACATATGTCCATCAATTGATGAGAATGAAATAACACAAAAAATTAATTAAAGCTACAGTAAACAACACAACTGATTGAAAATAAGAGTACAGGATATATTTATCATGAATTTAATTGAGGAAACAATTAACTCATGGGACTACCAAAAGATTAATAGTTTTTAATTGATTTGCTAATAATTTAAAGATTTTAAACATGGCATGATTTGTATTAATGATATCCAATCCTCATTTAATATATTACAGATCTGGATGTTGGTGCTGGAACCTCAAACCAGGGCTTGTCACAGTATGGTATGTCTCATTTTAATTGACATTTGTCTTAGAAACATGGACAGAACATTACATACTAAATCCACATTGTTCAATATTTATATATATATATATATATATATGCAAAATGTATTAGTAAAATATTTACAAATAAGAATAAAAAAAAAAAAATAGGATTACATTGTAATACTAATCTGAATTTCTATAGATTTTAAGATATCCCATCTATTCTTGATATCTTCATTTTAATGTAAGATTCTTTGAATGTCCAATTTATATTCTTCCCCTGTGTATTGCTTAATCTTATTTGGATACATTTTGACAAAATACACACACTTTTGCATATGTTTTGATTTTAAAAATCTAGATTCAATTTTTGAAATTGATCACGTCATTTAAGGCACATGCCAACTAAATTTTACATTGAATGATTTGGAAACGTGATTTTATTTTTTTGTTTAAACATTTTATGAGCTACATTGGTTCAGTCTATTGTTTTAGTTCTTCTAAAATAATATTTATTTTGGTTTAGGTTAAACAATGCATTACTGGTATTATCCGGCGTTTTTTTCTGCATAAATTGGCATTTTGACAAAAGTTAAAATCATGTGTTCAGATAACCGTAGTACATAGTTTCAAAAAGTATACAATTACACATTTTGAGCTTCATGTCCCTTTAATAGAGGAAAATTAAATAATTCTAAGGATATCCTTAACTAACATATTAGATTGTAATTGCATGCTCCATCCCATTCATTACATCAACATATGGAGTAGAGAATTCATTAACAGCAACATTGTCAAATCAATATATTTTTATATTAAAGGGACACTGAGCTAAAATTATTAATGTTGTCATTCAGATAGAGCATGCAATATTAATCAACATTTAAATATAATACTATAATAATATTTTAAATATTCTATTGCTAAATGTATTTTAAAATCAAGAATGTACGTTTATCTGCAGCTCCATTTTTGGTTGACCAACCTGGGTTTTTATTGATGATTGGTGGATACCTTCAACAAACAATATTTATTGAATCCAATATTGCTTATCTGCCTTTAAGATTAAAATGTAGCAAAATTAAAATTATAATAGGAGTCAATGTTAAATCATTTGTAACAGTTTGAACAGTGAAATCAATGATTGAAATAAATCATGTCAGTGTCCCTTTAATAAACAATAGATTCATTAATCCTTACATTCTTTGGATTAGACAATATTGATATATAATTCACATATTCACTGTTGGAGTTACTTTATAGATATAAGCATATTCTAACAGCACCATGATTACATATTTGTACTAATCAATTTGGTTTTGTATTGTGATCAATATGTGTTGTGTCCTAAACAAGATTACTGTACATTGCACAAATGGCTCGATGTGCCACATGTCTTTGTTTATATTTGTCAACAGCTGTTATTCAAAATGTGGTTTGTGTGTATTCTTTTAAGAACATTGATCAATGGGTATATTTAGATATGCAATAGCATCGTATGAGATGAGTTTGATGTCTAATATAGTCACAAATTAAACATATGTTAAATACATCATTTTTTACAGAATCCCCTTGATTCAATCAAGCATTTTTTTTTCTAATGACTGCTCTATTCTTCACATTTTCAAGTTGATTATTCTTAGAAATCGATACAGATGTGATTTAGTGCTATCCCAAATGTGTTCACTAATATATATCTATATCATTCATAGAGAGAGTTGTTGTGGGGAGCCCAGAGGGATCCAGCACCGATGCAGAGCTGCCTTTGCGGTCTTCTGGTAAGTCCATTGACTCATTTATATGTCATTGAAGGTGTATTGGTAATCAATATTATGAGCATGATTCTGATGAAGCATAACATTTGAAACAAACATATAATTTACTCCTCTGATTATATATTAATTTTATTTTAATATTGAAAGATTAAGATTTAAAATTGTCTTAGTCTACACCTTTGTTATTCCGAAGATGTATAGCATATGTTTGTTTCCATGTTCAATTTTGACAACAATCATCAAGTGATACACACATGAGAAATCTTAAATGTTCAATGTACTATGCTTTTATGATTTGAAAATTAATACAAACAATAAACTGAAAATCTGAATCATTGAGAATAACAAATCTAATGTCATTTGTATGCTCCATCAAAATGATGTAAATCATAACTTTGGGTGTGTATATCTTTAATGCAACATTGATGTGTGTCTTTGAGCAACAGTAACATATGTTATAATATCTGATCCTAACGTGTACACAACATGTTATGTTTTACAGAGATTGATTTAACATGTGGGACGGAGGAGGAAGAGGCTCCCTTGAAGTCTGATGGTATGTGAAATATATCTAACATGTATCCAACATGTTTCTTTATTGGAAATCATTTTATTGAAGACATTCAAAGTCTACAGCTTTTGCACTTTAAAAAGGAATATTATTTGTCTGTTCAAATACACTACTGCCCCCTTTATATATCAGGCAGCATGAAGATATGCTTGGATTTGTTTAAATATTTGGATTTCTAATTCATGCCATCATGATGTCACATGCATATTCCAGGCCAAACCACAATAATAATTTTATAATTGTACAGACAGTCATTGCTATTCATCTGAGTGCCTATATGCATACCATATCCTCATATCCTCATGTCATCATTGTTTAGAAATTCAAACACACTTCTAAGTATATTGCAAACATAATCAAGTTGAAATACATTGATTTGATTTCATGATGTATGAGATGTTAATATATTTTTAATATTTATTTCAGATGGATCCTCCTCTTCTGGTCATCAGTTTTCCGCCCCTGCCCAATCCCCTGCCCAGTCCCCTGCCCACTCCCCTGCCCCTCCACAGACCACAGACCCTCCCGGCCCTTCCCATTTTTCCTATACTGTCCCTCCCAAAAAACGCACCTTCCTCCCCCTTCGCCGCTCTCCCCATCTTTTGGCCCGTACAGCTACCCCAGTGCCCAGCCCCCAACTCACCACTCCCCAGCTGTACAGGCTACCCCAGAGAAGCAGCCCATCCCTCCCCAACCCAATCCCATCCCTCCCCCCTGTCTCAACCTTCATTGTCCTGGGTGTCGGATTGTCCTTCCCAGGCACAGCTGTAAGTATCATTCAAAATCAACATTATAAGATACTTAAAGGTACACTGAAGGAAAATTGTTTCTATTGTGATTTAAATAGAGCATGCAATGTTAATCAAATTTATAATTTACTACTCTTATCAATTATTCTTCATTCTCTTGCTATCTTTATTGAAACAAAGAAATGCCTAGAATTAATTTTAAATCGAAAATAATTCTGGACATCATTTCTTTATTGTTGGATGAATGTATCCATCAACCAGCAGGGACAACCAAAGTTGATACCCAAAAATGGCCTGCCCTATAAACTTACATTCTTGCATTTAAAATATAGCTAGAGAATTCAAACATTTAAAGAATACGAGTAAATTAATAATTCTTTTTGATGTCATGCTCTATCTGAATCAGTAACTAAAATATTTAGGTTTAGTGTCCCTTTAATTTGATATCACTACATATACCAATCACCACTACTTGGATCCAACAATTTATGTACAAATGTTCATACATTATCTCTTGTATAACCCAGTGGGAATGTAATTTCTTCTGGTTGCTATGTTTACACAGCTTGTCCTCAACGCCAAAATGTTTAAGGATAGGTGTGCCTACCACAGTATAACTAAAATATTTAAATTGCTAAAGTACAATGTAAATCCTTTTACAAGATTTTAGACACTCAAGCTGTAAAAGTGGATCATCAAAAACCAATTAAAGGGGACAACATGTTGGAGTAAAATGTCCCTTTAATGGTTTATGTCTGTCTGAATAACATATTTCATGTGAAAATAATCAATTTCATCAAATTAATTTAAAGAATGATTTGTCTTTATGATGACAATGTATCTTTGCTTATTTTTTTGTCTGTTGTGTAATTATCCTTAATATATTTATTTTTCTTTATTTTAGGCTGTGACTCAACATGGCTCACGCTAGAAGGTCTAGCACGCGTAGAGCAGGCCGTGTTGAGGAACGCAGCTGTCCTGAGAGGGATGAGCGACACCATGCAGGCCCTGCTACAGGTTCAGCATTTGACTCTCCGTCAGATGAGACGGTGGAATTCAATGCTTGAATCTCTAGCTGGACAGGCACAGGACGATGAAGGGGATGACCAGTAAGTGGAGGATCTGGAGATGCTCCAAGGGCGCAGATAAGAATCCTCCGTCCACATGTTGATGTTTGTTTTTATGGTTGCCATTTGGCCTTTTTTTATTGTTATTGTTGGGCCTTTTGCACTCTTTTACCTTGTCATATGGCTCCAATGGGGCTATGCTGGCCCTTGGCTACTCTCTTCATGGACTGTGATGCACTCTGTTACCTTGTCATATGTCTCCAATGGGGCTATGCTGGCCCTTGGCTACTCTCTTCATGGACTGTGATGCACTCTGTTACCTTGTCATATGTCTCCAATGGGGCTATGCTGGCCCTTGGCTACTCTCTTCATGGACTGTGATGCACTCTGTTACCTTGTCATATGGCTCCAATGGGGCTATGCTGGCCCTTGGCTACTCTCTTCATGGACTGTGATGCACTCTGTTACCTTGTCATATGGCTCCAATGGGGCTATGCTGGCCCTTGGCTACTCTCTTCATGGACTGTGATGCACTCTGTTACCTTGTCATATGGCTCCAATGGGGCTATGCTGGCCCTTGGCAACTCTCTTCATGGACTGTGATGCACTCTGTTACCTTGTCATATGGCTCCAATGGGGCTATGCTGGCCCTTGGCTACTCTCTTCATGGACTGTGATGCACTCTGTTACCTTGTCATATGTCTCCAATGGGGCTATGCTGGCCCTTGGCAACTCTCTTCATGGACTGTGATGCACTCTGTTACCTTGTCATATGGCTCCAATGGGGCTATGCTGGCCCTTGGCAACTCTCTTCATGGACTGTGATGCACTCTGTTACCTTGTCATATGGCTCCAATGGGGCTATGCTGGCCCTTGGCTACTCTCTTCATGGACTGTGATGCACTCTGTTACCTTGTCATATGGCTCCAATTTTCCTGATCTTTAAAAGATTATTTATAAACGTTGTTGATGTTTTCTGACATACTAATAAAAGACATGTCATTGCACGATTCTTTGTCCTCTTTATTCATGTCATTGATTGAAACCTCTAGTTTATCTGGTTGATCCTTAAAGGGACCTTAGCAAAAATAATGGTGTTTCCTGAATCATATATGTAATACAATTGTAAATGACTTTAAGATTAACATCTCCAATGTAATTTTATTATTTGTCTTTATATATTTTTCGTAAAGCTTTATCATTGCATGATTATGATTAGCATAGTAATTCTTTTATATATGTATATATAGATTGTTATTTGTGTATATATATGTATATTGCAAATTTCACATCCATGTGTGTATTTATAAACTCTGCATGAATTGATGCACCTTTATCAAATGATCTGAGGATTGATACAATGATATAATCCCTGTAAAGCGTTCATTTTATTGAAATAGTATTGTCTCTGTGTATCCTCTTTTTACAAATAAAAATCATGTCCCTTTAAGTGATGCTGAGCACAATTGTTAATGAATGGATTTCCATTTCTAAAGCGTTTTTGTCCTTTTTACATGAACAAGGACATATAATCTTATTAATAAACAATCTTATTGTAATGTTGACAGCACATGTATTTCATTTTCAATTCTATCTTATTGTAGTAGTGTAACCAAATCAATCTCTGTGTGTAATGCGCATATTTTAGATGAGGAATATGTTTTTTCAAAAATTTGAAAAAAATACTTCTCCTCCCATATATGGCTATAGGTAGGCTGACCATATTTCAACTTGAATAAATGACACGTTTGATCAATACATGTGTCATTATTGTTATTCCAAAACAATCTAAACATATCTTAAAACATCAATGGCATATGTATTTCTCATGTGTATCTTTTAAATGTTAAAGATATACACCATAGCTATAGTTAAAGGGACATTCAAGTCCGAAAAGATGATTCATGATTTTGTGACATTCCTAGATAGCAATATAGACACATACTAGTTACTAAAATATAAATACGTTTCTTATTGATATGCCAAGCTGTCAACTGAGTCCTTGTATTGGCTGCAGTTTTTCAGCGATCTCGGATGCGCCATGTTGCTTAAGACGTCACCTGCCAGGCTGTCCAATGATTCCTTGGATTGACTGACGGTTTTACGCGATCAAGGATGCACCTTTTATTGGATGGCGTTTTTACGCGATCAAGGATGCGCCTTTTTTTGGATTGCGTTCTTACGTGATCAAGAATGCGCCTTTTATTGGATTGCGTTCTTACGTGATCAAGGAAGCGCCATGTTAATTAAGATGTCACATGCAAAGGTAAAAAAACGTCTGATTGTATTACGTAGTCCCGCAATATTTGTTTGTGCACGTTACACACGTTTGTGAATGAGAAGACAAGTTTAAAAACATGGCGAATATGGATTGTTTGCATCATGTTACATTGTTGACCCATAGCTGATAAAGACCACCACATTCTCTTTTGCTGGATGTCTGGTTGAATAAACGAACGAAAGCAAAATGTTTTCATGCATAAGATATTTCGAGGCAAGTGCAAATCTCTATAGTTCATCTTGTTTAATATGTTTGTCAACAATATGTTCCTTTTTATGAAAAATGACTGTTGTGTTTAATGTTAAAGATATCTAATTCATAAAGATGCGCTATTGTATTAGAATAAAGTAATCAATATGCATTTATCTTTATCATATGCTAAATATATGATGCCGACTTCTTCTAAATGTAATTTCGTCGTATATTTTATTAAAGGTTCATTAGATACTCACATTAAAAACCAAAATATTTTATTTGGTCTCTAGTTATATAGTCCATTGTTTACCAAATACATGTCTACTTTTGCTTCTGTTCAAATAAAATTGAAGTAATTTTCAGACTCCTCGCCAAGCCTCGCAAAGTTTCATGTGAGTACCATCTCCAGCTTTCTCCTGTTTGTGTAAAGGGTCTTTTCATATGTTAATGATGGGGTATTGTCTTGTTTTACGGTTGTAATGGGGGTTCATCTATCTTTTCAATAGAGATAACCCGATTTTCTTTGAAAGTGTTTAAAGCTTTTTAATATTGATTTTGATATCAGTATATGTTAATCTTGTTGTTTCTAGTAGTGTCTATTACATGCAGTTCTGTTAAAAAGATTGTATACTGTCCCTTTAATGCAAATGTTGATTTTTGTATCATGTATGAATTCCACATTGGTTAATCTCCAAATATATTATTGTTAGCATATTTTTTTTTTCACTCCTAAAAGGACTTTAAACCATATTCATAGTTAAAACAAATGTGTTTCTAAAAAAAAAATAAACACAATAATGTCTCTTTAAGAAAATAGACTTTATTTAACACGTCAATATAAATCTCTTTTCAATATTTCTTGTTTGAACAAGTACATGTAGATATACCAACAATCACCAAATATTATATGTTAGCATGTGTAATTTTGTTAAAGGGACAGTTTAGAAAACAAATAATGTTTAGCATTATTAAAAAAGTCAATTTTGTAATATCAAAGATATCAAAGGTTTCTCACCAATTAATCATTTGTCTGTGTTTATTTTAATTTGCTAGCTAAACCTATGATGTTCGTGTGCTCATTTCTTATAGCTTGAAGAGTGCATGTAATCAGAATGCAATTTGACCACTAGAGGGCATTTGGATAGCATTTGTATATCTAAAACCTTGAGCTCATACAGCATATTTACCATGTATTGATCATTGATTGTGTAAAATATTGTTATGTCAGAACAACAAATAAGTGGTCATTTTTCATAGGCATAGATACAAGGGTAAGCACATAAGTCGCACGTATTTCTCCATGTTTTGTTGTTTCCAACTTGATAATGCGTAATACAGTGTTTTCTTTGTAATCAATAATGTTCTGACTGTCCCTTTAAGCTGTGTTATTGGCATTCAAACAGTAATATGCCATCATGGATAATTGTAATGGTCATTTTGTTTGCGATTCGGGAAACAGTTTGGACATCACATCACAGAAACCAATCAATATCATGAACAAGGATAGGTATGTGATATGGTTTTCACACACTTATAACCCACACTCTGCAAACAATCTGCCTCCATGGACCTGGTCCCATAGAAGTAGATTATATACAGAGTGTGGTCCACAAGTGTATGAAAACCACATCATCACATACCTATCCATTACACATTAAATAAAAAAACATTAAACATGAAAACAAATACTTACTTCCTCTTCCTTCCCCTCTTCCCACGGGGCTGAGGCTCTGGGAGGGTCAACTGCTGACGCCGACGAGTTCTCATTGGAGATGTTGTGGGAAGAGTGGAAGGAAGAGTACTGGGACGACCAAGGTGAGGAGGAGATGGCCGAGGAGATGGCCCGGCAGGAGAAGATGGCCCGGCAGGAGGCCCAGGAGCAGGAGGCCCAGGAGCAGGAGGCCCAGCAGATGGCGGCCAAGGAGCAGGAGGCTCAGCAGCAGGCGGCCCAGGAGCAGGAGGCTCAGCAGCAGGAGGCCCAGGAGCAGGAGGCTCAGCAGCAGGAGGCCCAGGAGCAGGAGGCCCAGCAGATGGCGGCCCAGGAGCAGGAGGCAGACCAGCAGATGGCGGACCAGGAGCAGGAGGCAGACCAGCAGGAGGCAGACCAGCATGCGCCTCCCGGAAGAAATTAAACATCTCTTGTTGGAGTCTAAAGGTTCTGTTTTGGGCTTCTTCTATTCGAGTAAGGAGGTGTATGATTTGGGTTTGGCCTTCAATGATTTTGTTTTGTCCTTCAATAATTCTATTTCTGCCTTCTATATTTTGGATCCGGGAGTTACGCATCTGGTCAATGTAGTCTAGTAGAACCCGCACCTCCGCTATTTCCTCTTGTTGTGCACGGCGGGGTGCCCGTGCACGGCGGCCTGCTGGTGCACGGCGGCCTGCTGGTCCTTGAGGGGCCTCTGCTTCCGCGGCCTCTTCCTCTGCTTCCGGGGCCTCTTCGTCAAGGGGGGCCTCTTCCCTCAGAGGTGGAGATTCATCCCCACCACTCTCATCCTGGGGAAAAGGAGGAGCCGGTAGTTGCTGTGCTGCCTCCACCCCAGACTATATTTGTATATTTGAAAAAGAAATAAATGTATATATTAGCATATTTCCAAATAAAGGTTTAAATTACTTAGCTTACGATACAATTACAAATGCAGCCTCATTAATCCACTTTGAAATCTAACAATCAATACGATGTCCGCATTTTCTAAACCGTGTTTGTGATATCTCTGGTCAATCTGAATGTTTTAGCGTTTGTTTTCAGTCTGTTTAAATGCACACCTAACCTATAGCCTAGATACTAATGTAACCGCAAAGTAATTGTGAATGCGTTTACGTAATAATGTGTTAAACAGCTTAATAGCATTAATCTGATCCTTAAAGGGACATGAAACCCAATGTTTTATCTTTCATGATTTAGAAGCATACAATTATAATCAACTTTCTAATGTACTTTTCTTATCTAATTTGCTTCATTCTCTGGATATTCTTTGCTGAAAAGCATATCTAGATATGCTTAGAAGCTGTTGATTGGTAGCTGCATATAGCTGCCTCCTGTGATTGGTTCACCGTGTGCATGGCTATTTCTTCATTAAAGTATATCTAAAGAATTAATCAAAATCGGTAATATAAGTAAATTGGAATGTTGTTTAAAATTGTATTCTCTACCTTAATCATGAGAGGAAATGTTTGCGCATAGTGTCCCTTGAAATACATTCGTATGTTAATTTTTTCTTAAATGAGCTTACCGTCAGATGAGAATGGCAGGTTCCCGGTATCAATTCCTCCGATACCGACTATATCCACCTCGGAGATGCTGGGACGCAACATTTCCTCCCATCGGCAGTAATCGATTTCCAGTGCAGGGCCGCCACCGGTTCCTGCGGCATGTTGGGCCTCCCGGCTTAACTTTTTCTTAAGATCCATCTTGCAGTCCCGGTAGCGATGTTTAATAGAGTCCATATCTCTGTTCCGGCCACCCACTGCATTGACTGCATTCCTTATCTCCTGCCAGAGCTTCCTCTTCTCAGTCGGGGTGGTCTTCTGATGCTGCAGCCTCCTATACCTGGCCATATAGGCTTCTACGAGGGCCTCCTTCTCCTCCATAGAAAACCTCGCCTCCCTAGTCGCCTTGGCCTTCCCCTGTGACGATGCCCTCTGTTTCCCGGACTGTGAAGCCCTACTCTGTCCGCCACTGGGCCCAGCCACTTGTTCATCTTGAACCAAGTGGCTGGGTCCACCCACCGCTTCCACCCCCGCTTCCTGCCCCCCTTCCTGCCCTGTTCCTCTCCCCCTCCCTCTCCTCCCCCCTCTACCTCTCCCCTGCCTGCCCTCCATCTCTTCCCTAAACTAAACCCCAAATAAGCAAACCAAAAGTGAGTGTGATCAAATGAAAGGGGGTCAAAATAAAGAACTAAAAAGACCAAAAAAAGTGCAGAAAGTGTGAAAGGGATATAAATAAAAGAGGGTAAGGAGTATTTAAATGAACAAAATGAAGAAGAAGACTAAAAGGAGGATATGTAAACTAAATGTAACTAGGTGATGGGGATGGGGTATGGGATAAGAGTAAATGGGATTACAGGGAACGGGACTACAGGGAATGGGGTATGGAGTGTAGTATGAGAGGGTATGGGGTATGGAGTGTATGTAGTGTTATTGATAAGTGTATGTATTGAATGTGTTTGCGTGTAAATGTGTTAAGTGTACAGAAAAAGCACTCGCACACTCATCCAAACCAACTGTCGCTCACTAACTCACACTACCACTAACTCTCTAACTCACACTACCACTAACTCTCTAACTCACACTACCACTAACTCACTAACGATAACACTAACTGACTCACAATAATGCACCAAATCTCTAAGCTCCAATCTCCAAAAACCCACCAGCAACACAGTGAAAGAAGCCATGCTTGTGTGGTGCTTATATACCCTGTGTAAATGTTTAATGATGTACCGGTTTGCGTTCTAAATTGTGTTCAGGTGTGCTTTATTCTTACTTATTATTTGTGCAATGTGTATTAGGTGTGTGAATTTGCGCATGCTCATTTGGAGTTAGTATTTGTGGAATGTGTAGAATGCGATGATGTCATAGTGCTCGTTTTCTATAACATTGACCAATAGTATTATGGTTAAATGTTAATTTGCGATGGTGTGGTATTAGTGAAGTGTTGTATATGTATGTTTGTCCTAATATATAGTAATATTGAATGCGAGTATTTTGCTAGTGTATGATTGTGATTTTTGTTTTCCTTGTTGTTATTTTCCGTATTTCCGCATCTTAAATGATATGCGTATTCCCTGTATTTAATTTTTTAAAATTTCCCCCCGCTTCTGAATGTGTAATGCTTATGTGCTTTGTTTAGTGATTGTTGTTGTGACTTTTGCGGCGTGTTATTGTTGTGCATTATGTGGTATGCGTCATATGACCGAGCTGTGCATATTTCTCGCGAGATCGAGTGTTAGATGAAAAAAGCGTGTTTGTTTGCTTTTCCATTGATCTATATGGGAGACTGTCTAACACGGGCAGGATTCCGCGTGTGAAATACACGCGTTAGGAGTATCGTTAGAAGGTTGTTTTTCAACTCTAAATACCGGCGTTAAAAAATGCCGTGCGTTAGACATAAACCACGCGTAGCTATCGCACCCCATCTACCGCAAGACTCCAAATCTAGCCGTAAGTTTCTTAAAGTATAACTACACTAGATCTCACAACTTATGCTTTTTTAACGTGGCATCCCTAGTCATCACCTGTGAAATACAATATTTTGGTCATTATAAGAAATGAGTATAGTTCTGTTAAGATAATAGTAACTATGTATTTCACAGCGCTTCAACCAAAGTAAATCCTTCTAGCTCCTAGGGGTTTGGGTACCTAGCTGACCCTGAATGAATGCAATTAAAACTGTTAAAAATCTCAGGAGCGCCTAGTGAGAAAGGCTAAGGATGTATAATTATAGAAATGTCATTTAATTATCAAATACAATACATATACTCACAGTAAATACAATAAATGCAATTAATTTAAAATTAGATATAAAAACATGGATCCATGTAAAAATAATGAAGGAAATACAATGTGGTCCTGATTGTACAATCTGTAAACTTAATTATAATCGTAGTTAGTAATGTCCATTTCTGATAAGTTCCTTATGGGGTAGATAAGTTATCCTTAAGTGATAGTGATCAAGATGTGCCAGTAAATCCAAAAAAACAAGGGTAAAAATACGTGATAAGAAAAAACAAAAAATCAAAACATAAAGTCATAAAAATATTATATTGTAGTGAAAAATTGTGAATAAACATTTATCCAAAGATTAATTTGTTAAGTGACATGATTGTGTCCAATGTTAGTGATATAAAATAATCCTCCTATTCAGTGTATCCTCAAATTGTAGATGAAAAAAATATAGATGAAAAAATTAAAATTACCAAGCAATACCAAAAAAATACCAATGAAAAGGATATCCGGTCTCTTTCCAAGACTCATTCCCCTGATATTAATCCTGTGAACAAAGTAAATATAACATAGTGCAATAATGCTAATACAATCGTAAATTTAAATCAGAATGAAGCTCACCTATTGTCAACGCGTTTCAGACCTTCCTTAGGCCTTTATCAAGACTATCAGTTCTGTTAAGATGTCTACCCCACAGTAAACTTTTTTTTTTTTTGTCCAAAAAATGTGAAATACGGGTAGCCCTCCACTAACTAAAAGCCTCTGGGTGTCCTAAATGCCTCTTACTGATACAAACTACAGTATTCAATGCAAGACTGAGGGCCCTATCATCAAACCTCACCAGCATGGAGAAAAATCACACAATTAAAGAGAAATGAGCTATCTGTAAACAGTTTGATACACTCCTGCATGTAAAACAGATCATTAGGAGCCCATTAAAGTGGAGAAAATCTTCAGTAAAATGTGACATCAAAGGGACATGAAACACAATTTTGTTTTCATGATTCAGATAGAGCAAACCATGTTAAACAATTTTCAAATTGACTTCTATAATTTTGGTTGAATTATTTTGGTATTTTTTATCAGGGCCGGACTGGGAAATCAGACCAGCCCTGGAAATGTGTACAGACCGGCCAAGCCCTGCCCCCTCCAGCCAAGCCCCACCTCTCCAGTCCCGCCCCTTAACAACATACCCATATATTAAAGTATTACTTACAAAATGTATATTGTTTTAGGTGATGTACCACACACCCAGTGGTGCTCACTGTATCACTGCTATCCCAGAACACCAGTCAGGGCTGCACCCCTGAGACCTATTCCTACTTCTCTTCTGGGGAGCCAGCACATTCAAAAATTTCTAGGTTTCATAAATAATACAATGACACAATATTTGTATTGCAGTAAATTTGCTAAATAAATAAATATCAGCCAAACCAATTGAAATACAAAACTATTTGATCACGTTAGACCATTCTGTTGTGACAGGCACCCCCACATCTTGTCATCAGAATGGGTCCTTCATTAAAAGCACACTATAGTGGCAATTGTTTTTTCCCTTAATGTGTTCCCAATAACTTGTTTTGCAGTATTTACAACGTTTGTTTTTTTTATCTGAAATAGCTGCTTTTGCTTGTTGAACACCTGACATAATTAACATTTCAATACCTAAGTAATCATTGTTTTGTATATAATAGAGAGCAAGATAAGGAGGCTTTTCCTGCAAACTCAGACCATTTGAATGGTAATACCCTTGAATATAATTGGCAATGGTTTCAGTGAGAAAAAAACGTATTTAAAATATAAACATAAGCCTGAAGCGGTAATTTCACATATATTTAACACTCTGCAACAGGTATAACAAATAATTTGGAACACATCAAGATACAAAAACATAATTTATGTAAGAACTTACCTGATAAATTCATTTCTTTCATATTAGCAAGAGTCCATGAGCTAGTGACGTATGGGATATACATTCCTACCAGGAGGGGCAAAGTTTTCCAAACCTCAAAATGCCTATAAATACACCCCTCACCACACCCACAATTCAGTTTAACGAATAGCCAAGAAGTGGGGTGATAAGAAAGGAGCGAAAGCATCAAAATAAGGAATTGGAATAATTGTGCTTTATACAAAAAAATCATAACCACCACAAAAAGGGTGGGCCTCATGGACTCTTGCTAATATGAAAGAAATTAATTTATCAGGTAAGTTCTTAAATAAATTATGTTTTCTTTCATGTAATTAGCAAGAGTCCATGAGCTAGTGAAGTATGGGATAGTAAATACCCAAGATGTGGAACTTCCACGCAAGAGTCACTAGAGAGGGAGGGATAAAATAAAGACAGCCAATTCTGCTGAAAAATAATCCACAACCCAAAACAAAAGTTTTAATCTTAATAATGAAAAAAACTGAAATTATAAGCAGAAGAATCAAACTGAAACAGCTGCCTAAAGTACTTTTCTACCAAAAACTGCTTCAGAAGAAGAGAAAACATTAAAATGGTAGAATTTAGTAAAAGTATGCAAAGAAGACCAAGTTGCTGCTTTGCAAATCTGATCAACAGAAGCTTCATTCCTAAATGCCCAGGAAGTAGAAACTGACCTAGTAGAATGAGCCGTAATCCTTTGAGGCGGAGATTTACCCGACTCTACATAAGCATGATGAATCAAAGACTTTAACCAAGACGCCAAAGAAATGGCGGAGGCCTTCTGACCTTTCCTGGAACCAGAAAAGATAACAAAAAGACTAGAAGTCTTTCTAAAATCCTTAGTAGCTTCAACATAATATTTTAAAGCTCTTACTACATCCAAAGAATGTAAAGATCTCTCCTTTGAATTCTTAGGATTAGGGCACAATGAAGGGACAACCATTTCTCTACTAATGTTGTTAGAATTCACAACCTTAGGCAAAAATTTAAATGAAGTCCGCAACACCGCCTTATCCTGATGAAAAATCAGAAAAGGAGACTCACAAGAAAGAGCAGATAATTCAGAAACTCTTCTAGCAGAAGAGATGGCCAAAAGGAACAGAACTTTCCAAGAAAGTAATTTAATATCCAGAGAATGCATAGGTTCAAATGGAGGAGCTTGTAAAGCCCTGAGAACCAAATTAAGACTCCAAGGAGGAGAGATTGACTTAATAACAGGTTTGATACGAACCAAAGCCTGTACAAAACAATGAATATCAGGAAGATTAGCAATCTTTCTGTGAAAAAGAACAGAAAGAGCAGAGATTTGTCCTTTCAAGGAACTTGCAGACAAACCTTTATCCAAACCATCCTGAAGAAACTGTAAAATTCTAGGAATTCTAAAAGAATGCCAGGAAAATTTATGAGAAGAACACCAAGAAATGTAAGTCTTCCAGACTCGATAATAAATCTTCCTAGACACAGATTTACGAGCCTGTAACATAGTATTAATCACTGAGTCAGAGAAACCTCTATGACTAAGAATCAAGTGTTCAATTTCCATACCTTCAAATTTAATGATTTGAGATCCTGATGGAAAAAAGGGCCTTGAGATAGAAGGTCTGGTCTTAACGGAAGAGTCCAAGGTTGGCAACTGGCCATCCGAATGAGATCCGCATACCAAAACCTGTGAGGCCATGCTGGAGCCACCAGCAGTACAAACGAACGTTCCATTAGAATTTTGGAAATCACTTTTGGAAGAAGAACTAGAGGCGGAAAGATATAGGCAGGATGATAATTCCAAGGAAGCGACAACGCGTCCACTGCCTCCGCCTGAGGATCCCTGGATCTGGACAGATACCTGGGAAGTTTCTTGTTTAGATGAGAGGCCATCAAATCTATTTCTGGAAGTCCCCAGATTTGAACAATCTGAAGAAATACCTCTGGGTGAAGAGACCATTCGCCCGGATGTAACGTCTGACGACTGAGATAATCCGCTTCCCAATTGTCTACACCTGGGATGTGAACCGCAGAGATTAGACAGGAGCTGGATTCCGCCCATAGAAGTATCCGAGATACTTCTTTCATAGCCTGAGGACTGTGAGTCCCACCTTGATGATTGACATATGCCACGGTTGTGACATTGTCTGTCTGAAAACAAATAAACGATTCTCTCTTCAGAAGAGGCCAGAACTGAAGAGCTCTGAAAATCGCACAGAGTTCCAAAATGTTGATCGTAATCTCGCCTCCTGAGATTCCCAAACCCCCTGAGCTGTCAGAGACCCCCATACAGCACCCCAACCTGACAGACTCGCATCTGTTGAGATCACAGTCCAGGTTGGACGAACAAAAGAAGCCCCTTGGACTAAACGATGGTGATCTATCCACCACGTCAGAGAGTGTCGTACATTGGGATTTAAGGATATTAATTGTGATATCTTTGTATAATCCCTGCACCACTGGTTCAGCATACAAAGCTGAAGAGATTGCATGTGAAAACGAGCAAAGGGGATCGCGTCCGATGCAGCAGTCATAAGACCTAGAATTTCCATGCATAAAGCTACCGAAGGGAATTATTGAGACTGAAGGTTTCGACAGGCTGAAACCAACTTCAGACGTCTCTTTTCTGTTAGAGACAAGGTCATGGACACTGAATCTATTTGAAAACCCAAAAAGGTTACCTTTGTCTGAGGAATCAATGAACTCTTTGGTAAATTGATCCTCCAACCATGTCTTTGAAGAAACGACACAAGTTGATTCGTATGAGATTCTGCAGAATGTGAAGACTGAGCAAGTACCAAGATATCATACAAATAAGGAAATACCGCAATACCCTGTTCTCTGATTACAGAGAGAAGGGCACCGAGAACTTTTGAAAAGATCCTTGGAGCAGTTGCTAGGCCAAACGGAAGGGCCACAAACTGGTAATGCTTGTCTAGAAAAGAGAATCTCAGAAACTGAAAGTGATCTGGATGAATTGGAATATGAAGGTATGCATCCTGTAAATCTATTGTGGATATATAATGCCCTTGCTGAACAAAAGGCAGAATAGTCCTTATAGTTACCATTTTGAATGTCAGTATCCTTACATAGCGATTCAATATTTTTAGATCCAGAACTGGTCTGAAGGAATTCTCCTTCTTTGGTACAATGAATAGATTTGAGTAAAACCCCAGCCCCTGTTCCAGAACTGGAACTGGCACAATTACCCCAGCCAACTCTAGATCTGAAACACATTTCAGAAACGCCTGAGCCTTCACTGGGTTTATTGGAATGTGAGAGAGAAAAAATCTTCTCGCAGGTGGCCTTACCTTGAAACCTATTCTGTACCCTTGTGAAACAATGTTCTGAATCCAAAGACTGTGAATCGAATTGATCCAAATATCTTTGAAAAATCGTAACCTGCCCCCTACCAGCTGTGCTGGAATGAGGGCCGCACCTTCATGTGGACTTGGGAGCAGGCTTTGACTTTCTAAAAGGTTTGGATTTATTCCAGACTGGAGAAGGCTTCCAAACGGAAACCGTTCCCTTAGGGGAAGGGTCAGGCTTTTGTTCCTTATTTTGACGAAAGGAACGAAAACGATTAGCAGCCCTGTATTTACCTTTAGATTTTTTGTCCTGAGGCAAAAAGGATCCTTTCCCCCCAGTAACAGTTGAAATAATAGAATCCAACTGAGAACCAAACAATTTATTACCTTGGAAAGAAAGAGAAAGCAAAGTTGACTTAGAAGTCATATCTGCATTCCAAGTTTTAAGCCATAAAGCTCTTCTAGCTAAAATAGCTAAAGACATATACCTGACATCAATTCTAATGATATCAAAGATGGCATCACAAATAAAGTTATTAGCATGTTGAAGAAGTTTAACAATGCTATGACTATTATGGTCTGACACTTGTTGCGCTAAAGCCTCCAACCAGAAAGTGGAGGCAGCAGCAACATCAGCCAAAGAAATAGCAGGTCTAAGAAGATTACCTGAACATAAATAAGCTCTCCTTAGAAAGGATTCAAGTTTCCTATCTAAAGGATCCTTAAATGAAGTACTATCTGCCGTAGGAATAGTAGTACGTTTAGCAAGAGTAGAGATAGCCCCATCAACCTTAGGGATTTTGTCCCAAAACTCTAATCTATCAGATGGCACAGGGTACCGTTTCTTAAAACTTTGAGAAGGAGTAAATGAAGTACCCAGATTATTCCATTCCCTAGAAATTACTTCAGAAATAGCATCAGGGACAGGAAAAACTTCTGGAATAACTATATGAGGTTTGAAAACCGAATTTAAACGCTTAGTAGATTTAGTATCAAGAGGACTAGACTCCTCCATATCTAATGCGATTAACACTTCTTTAAGTAAAGAACGAATAAATTCCATCTTAAATAAATATGAAGATTTATCAGTGTCAATATCTGAGATAGAATCTTCTGAACCAGATAGATCCTCATCAGAAACAGACAAGTCAGAATGATGACGGTCACTTAAAAATTCATCTGAAATATGAGAAGTTTTAAAAACATAATTTATGTAAGAACTTACCTGATAAATTCATTTCTTTCATATTAGCAAGAGTCCATGAGCTAGTGACGTATGGGATATACATTCCTACCAGGAGGGGCAAAGTTTCCCAAACCTTAAAATGCCTATAAATACACCCCTCACCACACCCACAATTCAGTTTAACGAATAGCCAAGAAGTGGGGTGATAAGAAAGGAGCGAAAGCATCAAAAAAATAAGGAATTGGAATAATTGTGCTTTATACAAAAAAATCATAACCACCACAAAAAGGGTGGGCCTCATGGACTCTTGCTAATATGAAAGAAATTAATTTATCAGGTAAGTTCTTACATAAATTATGTTTTCTTTCATGTAATTAGCAAGAGTCCATGAGCTAGTGACGTATGGGATAATGACTACCCAAGATGTGGATCTTCCACGCAAGAGTCACTAGAGAGGGAGGGATAAAATAAAGACAGCCAATTCCGCTGAAAATAATCCACACCCAAAACAAAGTTTAAATCTTATAATGAAAAAAACTGAAATTATAAGCAGAAGAATCAAACTGAAACAGCTGCTTGAAGTACTTTTCTACCAAAAACTGCTTCAGAAGAAGAAAACACATCAAAATGGTAGAATTTAGTAAAAGTATGCAAAGAAGACCAAGTTGCTGCTTTGCAAATCTGATCAACTGAAGCTTCATTCCTAAACGCCCAGGAAGTAGAAACTGACCTAGTAGAATGAGCTGTAATCCTTTGAGGCGGAGTTTTACCCGACTCAACATAAGCATGATGAATCAAAGACTTTAACCAAGATGCCAAAGAAATGGCAGAGGCCTTCTGAATTTTCCTAGAACCGGAAAAGATAACAAATAGACTAGAAGTCTTTCAGAAATTTTTAGTAGCTTCAACATAATATTTCAAAGCTCTAACTACATCCAAAGAATGCAACGATCTTTCCTTAGAATTCTTCGGATTAGGACACAATGAAGGAACCACAATTTCTCTACTAATGTTGTTAGAATTCACAACCTTAGGTAAAAATTTAAAAGAAGTTCGCAACACCGCCTTATCCTGATGAAAAATCAGAAAAGGAGACTCACAAGAAAGAGCAGATAATTCAGAAACTCTTCTAGCAGAAGAGATGGCCAAAAGAAACAAAACTTTCCAAGAAAGTAATTTAATGTCCAGCGAATGCATAGGTTCAAACGGAGGAGCTTGAAGAGCCCCCAGAACCAAATTCAAACTCCAAGGAGGAGAAATTGACTTAATAACAGGTTTTATACGAACCAAAGCCTGTACAAAACAATGAATATCAGGAAGACTAGCAATCTTTCTGTGTAAAAGAACAGAAAGAGCAGAGATTTGTCCTTTCAAGGAACTTGCAGACAAACCTTTATCCAAACCATCCTGAAGAAACTGTAAAATTCTAGGAATTCTAAAAGAATGCCAAGAAAAATGATGAGAAAAACACCAAGAAATGTAAATCTTCCTGACTCTATAATATATCTTCCTAGATACAGATTTACGAGCCTGTAACATAGTATTAATTACTGATTCAGAGAAACCTCTATGACTGAGAATCAAGCGTTCAATCTCCATACCTTCAAATTTAAGGATTTGAGATCCTGATGGAAAAAAGGACCTTGCGATAGAAGGTCTGGTCTTAATGGAAGAGTCCACGGTTGGCAAGTGGCCATCCGGACAAGATCCGCATACCAAAACCTGTGAGGCCATGCTGGAGCCACCAGCAGAACAAACGAGCACTCCTTTAGAATCTTGGAAATCACTCTTGGAAGGAAAACTAGAGGCGGAAAGATATAGGCAGGATGATACTTCCAAGGAAGTGACAATGCATCCACTGCCTCCGCCTGAGGATCCCTGGATCTGGACAGATACCTGGGAAGTTTATTGTATAGATGAGAAGCCATCAGATCTATTTCTGGGAGTTCCCACATTTGAACAATCTGAAGAAATACCTCTGGGTGAAGAGACCATGTAACGTTTGGCGACTGAGATAATCCGCTTCCCAATTGTCTATACCTGGGATATGAACCGCAGAAATTAGACAGGAGCTGGATTCTGCCCATACCAGTATTCAAGATACTTCTTTCATAGCCAGAGGACTGTGAGTCCCTCCTTGATGATTGACATATGCCACGGTTGTGACATTGTCCGTCTGAAAACAAATGAACGACTCTCTCTTTAGAAAAGGCCATGACTGAAGAGCTCTGAAAATTGCACGGAGTTCCAAAATGTTGATTGGTAATCTCACCTCCTGAGATTCCCAAACCCCTTGTGCTGTCAGAGACCCCCAAACAGCTCCCCAACCTGTCAGACTTGCATCTGTTGAAATCACAGTCCAGGTCGGAAGAACAAAAGAAGCCCCCTGAACTAAACGATGGTGGTCTGTCCACCACGTCAGAGAGTGTCGTACAATCGGTTTTAAAGATATTAATTGAGATATCTTTGTGTAATCCCTGCACCACTGGTTCAGCATACAGAGCTCAAGAGGTCGCATGTGAAAACGAGCAAAGGGGATTGCGTCCGATGCAGCAGTCATAAGACCTAGAATTTCCATGCATAAGGCTACCGAAGGGAATGATTGAGACTGAAGGTTTCGACAAGCTGAAACCAATTTTAGACGTCTCTTGTCTGTCAGAGACAGAGTCATGGACACTGAATCTATCCTCCAACCATGTTCTTGAAGAAACAATACAAGTCGATTCGTATGAGATTCTGCTAAATGTGAAGACTGAGCAAGTACCAAGATATCGTCCAAATAAGGAAATACCACAATACCCTGTTCTCTGATTACAGACAGAAGGGCACCGAGAACCTTTGTAAAAATCCTTGGAGCTGTTGCTAGGCCAAACGGCAGAGCCACAAACTGGTAATGCTTGTCTAGGAAAGAGAATCTCAGAAACTGATAGTGATCTGGATGAATCGGAATATGCAGATAAGCATCCTGTAAATCTATTGTGGACATATAATGCCCTTGCTGAACAAAAGGCAGAATAGTCCTTATAGTTACCATTTTGAATGTTGGTATCCTTACATAATGATTAAATATTTTTAAATCCAGAACTGGTCTGAAGGAATTCTCCTTCTTTGGTACAATGAAGAGATTTGAGTAAAACCCCAGCCCCTGTTCCAAAACTGGAACTGGCACAATTACTCCAACTAACTCTAGATCTGAATCACATTTCAGAAATGCTTGAGCCTTCACTGGATTTACTGGGACACGGGAAAAAAAAATCTTCTTGCAGGAGGCCTTATCTTGAAGCCTATTCTGTACCCTTGTGAAACAATGTTCTGAATCCAAAGATTGTGAATCAAATTGATCCAAATTTCTTTGAAAAATCATAATCTGCCCCCTACCAGCTGGGCTGGAATGAGGGCCGCACCTTCATGTTGACTTGGGAGTTGGCTTTGTCTTTCTAAAAGGCTTGGATTTATTCCAGACTGGAGATGGTTTCCAAACTGATACCGCTCCTGTAGGGGAAGGATCAGGCTTTTGTTCCTTATTGTGACGAAAGGAACGAAAACTATTAGTAGACCTAAATTTACCTTCTGATTTTTTATCCTGTGGTAAAAAAGTTCCTTTCCCCCCAGTAACAGTTGAAATAATGGAATCCAACTGTGAACCAAATAATTTATTACCCTGGAAAGAAAGGGAAAGCAAAGTTGACTTGGAAGACATATCAGCATTCCAAGTTTTAAGCCATAAAGCTCTTCTAGCTAAAATAGCTAGAGACATATACCTGACATCAACCCTAATGATTTCAAAGATGGCATCACAAATAAAATTATTAGCATGTTGAAGAAGTGTTAGAGGACTCCTCTAGGACCACGACCCTCTTGTTCTCCTCTGCTTCAGAACTCTGGTATCTGCACTGCAAAGTGTAGAGACAAGCGCTTGGAGGGTTGTTTCACAAGACACAAGGATAAGTTTGCAGTACAACTCTAACTTTATTGGTCAAGTTAGCCAGTTATATACATTTCCGAATACATTGAAATCTGTAGTCATTAGCTTATTTCTAAGATAAGAAAAAACATCTGGCATCCTGTAAGTTGTACATCACATTTGTCAGATATCCTTGAAGATATTAAGTAAATTTATGACTGACAGGAAAAAGGAGTAATGTAGGATCTCAAAATATTCCAATCTAATGTATAGCTACCTTTGACCTAACTAAAATTCCTTACATCAGCAGTGTTTTCTCACACATAGCTCAAGGGTTCAAAAGTACATGTAAAATGTGTGTATAAAGGTCACTATGCGTCTAGCTACAATTGAATATTAAAGGGATACAGAAAAGATACATTACAATTAAACATAACATATAAAAATGATACAATGTATATATATGCTCCCTAGATATTATAATATTCTTACAATGCCTCCTTTCATTCTGAAAGAATAACATATAATAAGGAGAAAAAGATTATAGGTTGATATATATATATATATATATATATATATATATATATATATATATATATATATATATATATATATATATATATATATATATCTTAGGATTATTATGAGACCAAAAAGAATAAAACTTTACCTGAGAGTGAGGGTGTGATAAAGAGGGTAGGAAGGATGAGAGGGTGGAGAGTCTTTGGGGGGCTCAATGGAAAGAGTACGTTTAGGAGAACGAGATGGGATAATAGTCAGGTATTGGGGAGTGGAAAGAAATGAAGAAGTAGAAGGTAACATAGCCATGTAAGATTGATCATATTGAACATTGTGTGGTGATGATTTGGTATTAGGTGATGTGAATCTATTAATAGCACATACACTAAGCTTAAACAATAGATATACTAGCAAGATAATAATAATAGCAATAATAATACCTGTAATACGCATTCCAAGGGAACCTATCCATGAGCCAAAACCAAATAGCCAATCAAAACCATCAAAGGCACTATGTGCTTGTTTACGTATTTTACTTTGGACTTCATGTAATTTATTTATATCTTGGTGTATTCTACCTGTATTATTGGTAATAAAAACACAACAAGTTGCGCCAATCTTAGCGCACACACACCCCTCTGCCGCTAAAAGATAGTCTAACGCCATTCTAATTTGGAGAGTGGTTTGTGCAATTTGTTCTTGTCTCATACTGAGTGATTCTATAGTGTCAGTAGTGTAATTAAAAGCCTCATCTGTGAGTGTTGCAAAGAGATTAAGCTTATAATAAAGTCTAATGGATGCTGCGCTAGGTACCCAGGATGCAGACCATATTTCATTATAACTAGTTTTAACAGTAAGGCCTGATGCAGATGAGTCTCTAAAAGCTGCGCTTCTACGCCGGCGAAGTGTATCTTTAGGCAGTGTGTTGTGAGTGCGTATTGCAGGGATGATATATCCTAAATAGCATGGTGAAAGATGTGTGCATGGTATCATTTTTACAGCCCATTTTTCACATAACCAATAATAACCATAAGGTAAAGTGGGTGTAGGTGGACATAATGGATTCTTACGTAAGGAACGGTTACCTAAGATAGTTGCACCTGTAAAAGTAATCATTTCAGTTACAGTTAATCTATACCAATCATAAATGATTTTGTGTACTGGATCTAATGTTAGAGATTTATTATAGTACAGAGAAATATAAGTGTGATCCCAAATGGAAATACTGTTACGTGTTCTATCTATTAAACCACCATTGTAGGAAAATAACACAGTTGGGGGCCATGTTTTCATAGTATCTGGGTAAAAAATAGAACCATTATGATTCCATGACATTATGGAGCCATTATTAGCATAATTTACAAGGTGTACTTTTTGCTTTTCTGATAAGTCTTTGGATGAGTTACTAAATGTAAAGTTCCACATAGTATGTGAAGTAATTAAATGATGTAAATCGTCAGCGTTGAGAGGGTGACCATAATATGGATATCCCCACTTCTCTCCATGAGGAGAACAACCACAGACCCAGCATGGTGTTGTTTTATTAGTCACCTTATATAAGTTCACAGTGGTTTTAATAAAAGTATTGCCTTTTTCCCATGATGTGAGATGTAGATCTCTTAACCTGCGGGAGTGCAACATATTGGCTTTTGAGGTGTCATTATTATCATCGTGCAGGGGCGCACCAGGACTAGGGATTGAACTTGGACTGTAGGTTGGGACTCCAATGGCTACAGTAGCCACTAGGCCAATGGCAGCACCAGCAATGACTGTTATGAATAACACATAGATGATAGCTCGTTGGGTTGGGGAGCGGGCACTGTAGATCCAGCGTCTGTCTTCCAATTCTGTGGGAATATCTTGATCCTGCTGTCATGGATCCATGTTGGGCTCTCGTCTGTGAGAACTGCGGTGCGTGTTACTGCAATGACCTCTGTGGGTGGTCCAAAAGGAGGATCCAGACTTTTATTCTTGTGCAGTCGCTTTACCAGGACCTTGTCTCCAGGCTTGAAAGGATGTGTCGGTGTACCTGAAGGGGATGGCAAAGAAAGAGATACATCACCATAGATACTGTTCAGTTTCTCCACAAGTTTCAAAACATATTCTTCTTGGATCACATTCAGGTCTCCCCTTACCACAAGAGCACCTTTATGTTTGCACCAAGGAGTAGGAAAGGGTCTGCCCATTAAAATTTCAAATGGTGAATAACCCGTAGTGGCGCTAGGGGTCATTCTGACTTCTGCCAATACTGCAGGTAAATGTTCAGGCCAATTAGTAAAAGTACCATCAGTTCCCTTCCTCAACTTTTCCTTTATAGTTCTATTCATCCTCTCTACCTGACCTGATGATTCAGGATGATATGGGATATGAAATTTCCATTCAATGGACAGCAGAGTACAAACCTGTTGCGTTACTTGAGAGACAAATGGAGTACCTCTATCACTATTTATCTGTAGAGGGCAGCCAAATCTAGGTATAATTTCTTTACACAAAATTTTAGCTACTGTTTTAGCATTTTCTTTTGCTGTGGGAAAAGCTTCTACCCATTTACTGAATTGGTCTACAATAACCAGCAAGTATTTTATGCCTCCTTTTGCAGTAGGCATATGTGTAAATTCAATCTGTAATGTTTGCATAGGACCATCAGGTGGCGGTAAATGATCTAATTTACCATGTATTGTACCTCCAGGATTATTGCGTGCACATGTTAGGCATCTACTTAGTTGTGCATCTATTAGTGAGTGTAAATCATGTATTACATACCGTTGTGACATGTTATGTTCTGTATTTTTCTTGCTCATGTGTCCAAAACCATGATAATGTGATATAAAGAGTGGAGCTGCAGCTTTGAGAATACCTAATCTCCCCTATTTGTCTGACCAAAGACCCATAAGGTCAGCAGTCAGACACTGTTTTTCCCAATAAGCAATGTCATGTTGTGTGGCTGATTGTTGAAGTGAGATTAAATCTGCGTCTTGTGCTAGCAAAGGGATATGTACCATATGCAAATAAGAATCAAGTGTGTGTGTGTAGTCTGGGTGTTGTGGACCATTTAAAGCAACATGTTTGGCTACATGGTCAGCAAAATCATTTCCCAAACGAACGTCAGAATTATCAGAGCTATGGCCTTTACACTTAACAATGGCAATAGTTCTGGGAAGTAAAAGTGCTTTTAGAAGAGCATTTACTAAGGTTGAATGAGAAATACCTTTACCATCAGCAGTGACAATTCTCTATTACGCCAGATTATACCAAAGTCGTGTACGACACCAAAGGCATACCTGGAATCAGTGTAAATTGTTACATCTTTGTTAGCAAAAATTTTACATGCTTGTGTGAGTGCAACTAGTTCTGCAGCTTGAGCAGAAACAAAAGGTAAAGAACCTGCAGTTAAAACAATATTTGGGAGTTGTACAACAGCAAAACCTGTAAAAAATAAACCATCAGAGGGTTTAGAGCATGACCCATCTACAAAAACTAGGAGTAGAAGAAAGATCAGAGCGAGGTGAAGTATCATTTTGAATTAGTTGTAGACAGTCATGGGTGTCGTCAGTGTCAAAAGGAGTGAAAGTTAAAAGTTGATGTAAAAGAGGAGCAGGGCCTCCAGAAGGAGAGATGTATTTGACAGTAAGATTTGAAGTAGATGTGAGAATGGTTTCATAGCCGGAACGGCGTTGTGCTGTCATGTGTTGTGTAGTGAGGTTACTGAGTACCTGTAATACCTGATGTGATGTGTGAAGTATCAGCGTATGGGATAGTACAAGAGTCTGTGCTTTCTCAACCATCATGGCACAGGCAGCAGTGGCTCTTAAGCATGCAGGCATACCCTGGACAATGGTAGGTAACAATTTGGAATAATAAGCGACTGGCCTGTATGCTCCCCCATGGTCTTGGGCAAGAACGGCAGTTGCGGTCCCACCCCCCTCTTTGCAGTATAGATGAAATGGCAGTGTGTAGTCTGGTAGGCCCAAGGCAGGGGCCTTGCACAAGGCAGTTTTGAGTGCCTCGTATGCTTCATTCAGGGATGATGTCCAGCTGATGAAGGAAGAGCAGTCTTTTCCTGTAACTGAACGAAGAATATGGTCATAATAAGAACAGTCAGGTATCCATTGCCTACAATAAGTAACCATTCCTAAAAAGGAAAGCATAGCTTCTTTGGTTTTCGGCTTAGGCAATGACAAAATAGCTTTAACCCTGTCATGAGAAAGCAGTCTTTTTACTGCAGCAAGGGTGAAACCTAGGTACTGTACTTCAGGTTTGCAAAGCTGGAGTTTCTTTAGGGTAACTTTGTGACCAGTGTCAGCCAAGTGGTGCAGCAAGAGCAAAGAGTAAATGTTGCAACAGCGTTCATCTTTACTACACAGTAAAAGATCATCTTCATACTGTAGCAAAACGGAACCTTCAGGGGGTGACCATGACTCAAGGGTCTTGCGGACCACGGCGGAGTAGGCAGTCGGGCTATCAATAAAGCCTTGTGGCATTCTACAGTATCTATATTGACTGTTTTTGTATGAAAAACTAAATAATGGTCTTGTTTGAGGGTCTACCGGTATGCTAAAGAAAGCACTGCATAAATCAATAACAGTGAAGCAAGTGGCATCACTGGGGATGGATGTGAGTATAGCATTTACATCTGGTACTATTGGGGCAAGTGGTTGGACTAGGGCATTTACAGCTCGCAAGTCTTGTGTCATTCTCCATGATACACCATCCGCCTTGCGGACAGGGTTAATAGGTGTGTTGTAAGGTGATGTGGTAGGTTCAATAATGCCTTTCTGTAATAATTCTGCAATGATGGGAGCTATCCCATCCTCTTTGTCCTTTGACAAAGGGTATTGTTTTATGTATACTGGTGTAGAGTTAGGTTTAAGTGTAGCTTTGTATGGTGTACAAGAAATAAGTCCAGGATCAGTAGAAGAATTTGCCCACAGGGATGGGGGCAGACTAGCAAGTGTAGGAGGGATCTGCAGAGCTGGGGGCTCTATGGTAACCATACATAAGGCATCAGTACCCTTAGGGGGTTGTATTGGTATGTACTTAGGTTCATGGAGGATGTTTAGGCCTTCTTTCCATAGCCATAGGTGATCTTGTGTAGTGACAAATACCTGAGTTGGGGTTATGTACAGACCATCAGGCTCTATGGGTCCTGTATCATGCACGGAAACTGAGGAAAGAAAAGGATTCTCATATGAATGGCAAAGAAATTTGCATTGCATGTGTCACAGTTGCTATTTGAGTCTGTTGATTGTCAGAAAAAGTAGTGCATTCATCATGATACTTATTATCATACATGCTCTCATCATTACCAATGATTAAAGGAAAAGCTAAACAATCAAAGTATGATATGTCAGGTACTTTCATTTCATCCCATGGTGTGTCAATTTGTATACCTCCTTGTGGATCAATTTGAATGCCAATACCTAATTGACCTAACAGGTCACGTCCCAATAAGTTTACAGGGGACTGTGGCATAATGCGAAATTTGTACATTAATGTGACATGTGGTGCTGATGTAGGATGTACAAGAAGGGAGGGTGTTTTGGGACAAAGGAATGGGACTCCACCCACGCCAACAGATCTTTCACATGTATTAGTAATTGGCCCTTGATATTCATGTTTAGAGATGCTAGAAGCACTAGCTCCTGTGTCAACTAAAAAATCATAAGGAACTTCATTGACAGTCATAGAGATGAGAGGTAGCTCATCCCATGAGTGTGTAATTTGAGCCATATAACATGTGAGGAGTCCCGTCTGCTGGCTGTCCTAGTAAGTGTTACCAGCATTCCAGGATATGGGAAAACGTACTGCATTTTGTGATTGCATGCGCTGCTGCTGCTGTTGGTATGTCTGTGCATGCTGATTTGTGCCTTGTGAGTTTTGTTGTGTGTACTGTGTCTGTTGTAGGTGTGGGCAGTCTCTCTTCCAGTGATCTAGGGACCCACAATTAAAACAAGCTTGATTACCCTGATTACCTCTATCATAGTATTGATTACCATTTCCAGTTTGATTATTATGTGTATTGCCATTTTGGCCATTAAAGTTTTGATTATTGTAATTTGGATTTTGATTAAAATTTGGATTTTGAGTAAAATTTCCACCTTGATTATTAAAATTACCTCTACCTTGTCTGTTAAAATTACCTCTTTGTTTATTTCCTCGTCCTCTATTTGATTTATCACCTTGAAAACCTGCAAAATCACCACTGAGTTGTTCAGTAGGAAACACACCAGCTGCGTCTTTTTCCCTCACCTCCTGTTCAAACTGTAAGGGAGTTTTCAAATGTATTCCTGTTAGAACTTGCTTAATAATTTGTGCTGTTTGTGGCAACATATTATTCAACATGTATTGTACATACAGTTTACCCATATTGTCATCTAAGTCTAAACAACATTCTTGTATCCAGCAATCTCTGAATCTTTTTATAAACTCTGAAACAGATTCATTTTGTGTTTGTTTGCATGTTGTGGCCCTTGTAATGTCTTTCCTGTCTCCACTTTTCTCTGTAAAATACTTAGTGATGCTGTCCCACATTCTCTTTACATGTTCTGTGTTTTCCCATGCATATACCCCATCAAATCTAGGTTTATCATATTCTGGGTGTAACTGTGGTGCCATTACTACAGGATCTATATCAGCATACTTAGTTATAAGGCAAAATAATATTCTGTAATCAGGACCTCCTAAATGCATGTATTGTGTTATTCTTTTTAAGTAAGCTAAGGCACCTGTAGGACGTTTAAAAGGATCAGGACATTTTTCTGCCCATTGTGCAAGGAGTGATGTGTCTGGTGGTCTTATCATTACAGAATTTCCTACAGTGACAAATGGATATGCTGCTTCTGTGTCTGTTTTCTTTAACTTTTATTGTGTCCTCACTTGCTGTGCTAGCTTCCTGATTAGATTTACAAGCATTTTTCTTGCTTTTGCTAGCTGTCTTTTTATCTTTGCTAGGTTTGTTTATTTTTACTGCTACGCTAACTTCCTCAATGTCACTATTCCCATCTGAATTACATTCTTCCTCACTTTCGCTATTCTCTGTGTGTACTATAGAACCTCTTGTCTTTTTAACCTCTTCATATCTCCTTTCTTTTCTTCTTACATCCCTTATGTTGTTAACCTCTTCTTCATCACTGTCATTCTCTCTGTCTGATTTAACCTTTTGCTGTCTTGTTCTGCTTCTGGATCTAGTACTACTTGCAGATGTACTTTTATTAATTCCCTTTTTGTGTGATTTTGTTTGTTCTATTCCTTTAGTGGATATAGTTTTAACATTAACTTGTTTATTAGGTAATTCCTTATTCTGCTCAGAACTTTCATCTTTCCAATTACTTTCTATTTTTTCATCATTGGAAACCTGTTCTCTCTCACTATATTCTGACTGATAATTATTCTCTTTTCTGTTATCTTGTATTGTGACAGTCTTATGTGCTTTTCTCTCTGTTTGTTTATTTTGTGTAATGTCTTTGTTTGATATTACTGTCTCTAGCTGTGTTTTAACTATGTCTTTACTTCTTACTATTGTTTCTGGCTGTCTGTTAACTGTAACATGACTTATAGTTGATGTTTCTGGCTGTGTGGTAACTGTGTCAATATATACAGCTGCTGCTTGAGGCTGTGTATTAATTGTGTCATTATGTATTGCTAATGTTTCTGCCTGTGTTTGAACTGTGTCCTTGTGTTTAATTGCTGTCTCTGGCTGTGTGTGAAGAGTGTCACTACATATTGCTAATGTTTGTGGCTGTGTCCCTTTAATTTCTGCAGTTACATTGTCTTTTGTTATATCTGAGACTATTTTGCAAGTTGTAAGACTATCTTGAATGCATTCACGTACTACAGGAAGTCTATAATTGGGTCTTTGTAATATCGCTATTATTGCAGCCGCTTCCTCTAGCTATTCAGTGTCTTTGCTTAAGGCAGACAAATTCAGGATATAATTTGTTAAAGGGATGTCCCGTTGCAGTAGCCTGGGACATTAAAGGGGCAGACGGAGCTGCACTATCAGAGTGAAGCAAATATGGAGGAGGGGAATTATTATCTGTCCAAAAACAAGCCATTTTAATCCACACTTCCCCACATTCTTTCATGTACTTTTTATTCCATCTTGGATCCCCATATAATAAAAGCTTACCATTATTACCTTTTTCACCTATGCACATAGATTTTATCATTGTTATATATGGTTCAACTAAAGAACCTTCTCTGGGAAAGGGATGTGATATTTGTGGTATTAAACCTTCGGTCCATTTACAAAAATTTAAGAGAAATGGAGAGCTATAATATTCTCCTATAATTCTAGTTATAAATTCATTAGGTGTTTCATCAGGTAAAGGCTTTGGGATAATATTTTGTAAACTAGTTTGACTAGCATTAGCAGGTAAATCTTTAGAACTTTTATATTTGATTTTCATTTGTTTAGAAACATTTTCTTGTATACTATTGGCAGATCCCATGATAAAAATTTATCACTTTAAACAAAGCAATTAGAAAATGCAAATGCAATACAGCAATTTGAAGTGTGCAAGCAGGAAAACAAATGCAATACAGCAAGTTCAGTTTATAGCAAGCATGAAAGAAACAGATTGCGCATAGAAAAAAAATAGCAAAACAATTTCCAGGCTGATACCAGAGTTTATGGATAATATGCAATAATTTTTATGAATTATACCCCTTTTATATTACAACATATATACCGCATACAACACTATATACTTCAAATACCACATTAAATCCTTATATTCCAACAGAGACTCGAACTCCGTTTTAACCTTAAAATACTATTTCTTTCATGTAATTAGCAAGAGTCCATGAGCTAGTGACGTATGGGATATACATTCCTACCAGGAGGGGCAAAGTTTCCCAAACCTCAAAATGCCTATAAATACACCCCTCACCACACCCACAATTCAGTTTTACAAACTTTGCCTCCGATGGAGGTGGTGAAGTAAGTTTGTGCTAGATTCTACGTTGATATGCGCTCCGCAGCAAGTTGGAGCCCGGTTTTCCTCTCAGCGTGCAGTGAATGTCAGAGGGATGTGAAGAGAGTATTGCCTATTTGAATGCAGTGATCTCCTTCTACGGGGTCTATTTCATAGGTTCTCTGTTATCGGTCGTAGAGATTCATCTCTTACCTCCCTTTTCAGATCGACGATATACTCTTATATATACCATTACCTCTGCTGATTCTCGTTTCAGTACTGGTTTGGCTTTCTACAAACATGTAGATGAGTGTCCTGGGGTAAGTAAATCTTATTTTCTGTGACACTCTAAGCTATGGTTGGGCACTTTGTTTATAAAGTTCTAAATATATGTATTCAAACATTTATTTGCCTTGACTCAGAATGTTCAACTTTCCTTATTTTTCAGACAGTCAGTTTCATATTTGGGATAATGCATTTGAATTAATCATTTTTTTCTTACCTTCAAAAATTTGACACTTTTTTCCCTGTGGGCTGTTAGGCTCGCGGGGGCTGAAAATGCTTCATTTTATTGCGTCATTCTTGGCGCGGACTTTTTGGCGCAAAAATTCTTTTCCGTTTCCGGAGTCATACGTGTCGCCGGAAGTTGCGTCATTTTTTTGACGTTATTTTGCGCCAAAGATGTCGGCGTTCCGGATGTGGCATCATTTTGGTGCCAAAAGCATTTAGGCGCCAAATAATGTGGGCGTCTGATTTGGCGCTAAAAAATATGGGCGTCGCTTTTATCTCCACATTATTTAAGTCTCATTTTTTATTGCTTCTGGTTGCTAGAAGCTTGTTCTTGGCATTCTTTCCCATTCCTGAAACTGTCATTTAAGGAATTTGTTCAATTTTGCTTTATATGTTGTTTTTTCTCTTACATATTGCAAGATGTCTCACGTTGCATCTGAGTCAGAAGATACTACAGGAAAATCGCTGTCTAGTGCTGGATCTACCAAAGCTAAGTGTATCTGCTGTAAATTTTTGGTAGCTATTCCTCCGGCTGTTGTTTGTATTGATTGTCATGACAAACTTGTTAATGCAGATAATATTTCCTTTAGTAAAGTACCATTGCCTGTTGCAGTTCCTTCAACATCTAAGGTGCAGAATGTTCCTGATAACATAAGAGATTTTGTTTCTGAATCCATAAAGAAGGCTATGTCTGTTATTTCTCCTTCTAGTAAACGTAAAAAATCTTTTAAAACTTCTCTCCCTACAGATGAATTTTTAAATGAACATCATCATTCTGATTCTGATGACTCTTCTGGTTCAGAGGATTCTGTCTCAGAGGTTGATGCTGATAAATCTTCATATTTATTTAAAATGGAATTTATTCGTTCTTTACTTAAAGAAGTACTAATTGCTTTAGAAATAGAGGATTCTGGTCCTCTTGATACTAATTCTAAACGTTTGGATAAGGTATTTAAAGCTCCTGTGGTTATTCCAGAAGTTTTTCCTGTTCCTAATGCTATTTCTGCAGTAATTTCCAAAGAATGGGATAAATTGGGTAATTCATTTACTCCTTCTAAACGTTTTAAGCAATTATATCCTGTGCCGTCTGACAGATTAGAATTTTGGGACAAAATCCCTAAAGTTGATGGGGCTATTTCTACCCTTGCTAAACGTACTACTATTCCTACGTCAGATGGTACTTCGTTTAAGGATCCTTTAGATAGGAAAATTGAATCCTTTCTAAGAAAAGCTTATCTGTGTTCAGGTAATCTTCTTAGACCTGCTATATCTTTGGCTGATGTTGCTGCAGCTTCAACTTTTTGGTTGGAAACTTTAGCGCAACAAGTAACACATCATGATTCTCATGACATTATTATTCTTCTTCAGCATGCTAATAATTTTATCTGTGATGCCATTTTTGATATTATCAGAGTTGATGTCAGGTTTATGTCTCTAGCTATTTTAGCTAGAAGAGCTTTATGGCTTAAAACTTGGAATGCTGATATGGCTTCTAAATCAACTCTACTTTCTATTTCTTTCCAGGGTAACAAATTATTTGGTTCTCAGTTGGATTCTATTATTTCAACTGTTACTGGTGGGAAAGGAACTTTTTTACCACAGGATAAAAAATCTAAAGGTAAAAACAGGGCTAATATTCGTTTTCGTTCCTTTCGTTTCAACAAAGAACAAAAGCCTGATCCTTCATCCTCAGGAGCAGTTTCAGTTTGGAAACCATCTCCAGTCTGGAATAAATCCAAGCCAGCTAGAAAGGCAAAGCCTGCTTCTAAGTCCACATGAAGGTGCGGCCCTCATTCCAGCTCAGCTGGTAGGGGGCAGGTTACGTTTTTTCAAGGAAATTTGGATCAATTCTGTTCACAATCCTTGGATTCAGAACATTGTTTCAGAAGGGTACAGAATTGGTTTCAAGATGAGACCTCCTGCAAAGAGATTTTTTCTTTCCCGTGTCCCAGTAAATCCAGTAAAAGCTCAAGCATTTCTGAATTGTGTTTCAGATCTAGAGTTGACTGGAGTAATTATGCCAGTTCCAGTTCCGGAACAGGGGATGGGGTTTTATTCAAATCTTTTCATTGTACCAAAGAAGGAGAATTCCTTCAGACCAGTTCTGGATCTAAAAATATTAAATCGTTATGTAAGGATACCAACGTTCAAGATGGTAACTGTAAGGACTATCTTGCCTTTTGTTCAGCAAGGGAATTATATGTCCACAATAGATTTACAGGATGCATATCTGCATATTCCGATTCATCCAGATCATTATCAGTTCCTGAGATTCTCTTTTCTGGACAAGCATTACCAGTTTGTGGCTCTGCCGTTTGGCCTAGCTACAGCTCCAAGAATTTTTACAAAGGTTCTCGGTGCCCTTCTGTCTGTAATCAGAGAACAGGGTATTGTGGTATTTCCTTATTTGGACGATATCTTGGTACTTGCTCAGTCTTTACATTTAGCAGAATCTCATACGAATCGACTTGTGTGGTTTCTTCAAGATCATGGTTGGAGGATCAATTTACCAAAAAGTTCATTGATTCCTCAGACAAGGGTAACCTTTCTGGGTTTCCAGATGGATTCAGTGTCCATGACTCTGTCTTTAACAGACAAGAGACGTCTAAAATTAATTACAGCTTGTCGAAACCTTCAGTCACAATCATTCCCTTCGGTAGCCTTATGCATGGAAATTCTAGGTCTTATGACTGCTGCATCGGACGCGATCCCCTTTGCTCGTTTTCACATGCGACCTCTTCAGCTCTGTATGTTGAATCAATGGTGCAAGGATTACACAAAGATATCTCAATTAATATCTTTAAAACCGATTGTTCGACACTCTCTAACGTGGTGGACAGATCACCATCGTTTAATTCAGGGGGCTTCTTTTGTGCTTCCGACCTGGACTGTAATTTCAACAGATGCAAGTCTCACAGGTTGGGGAGCTGTGTGGGGATCTCTGACGGCACAAGGAGTTTGGGAATCTCAGGAGGTGAGATTACCGATCAATATTTTGGAACTGCGTGCAATTTTCAGAGCTCTTCAGTTTTGGCCTCTTCTGAAGAGAGAATCGTTCATTTGTTTTCAGACAGACAATGTCACAACTGTGGCATACATCAATCATCAAGGAGGGACTCACAGTCCTCTAGCTATGAAAGAAGTATCTCGAATTTTGGTTTGGGCGGAATCCAGCTCCTGTCTAATCTCTGCGGTTCATATCCCAGGTATAGACAATTGGGAAGCGGATTATCTCAGTCGCCAAACGTTGCATCCGGGCGAATGGTCTCTTCACCCAGAGGTATTTCTTCAGATTGTTCAAATGTGGGAACTTCCAGAAATAGATCTGATGGCGTCTCATCTAAACAAGAAACTTCCCAGGTATCTGTCCAGATCCCAGGATCCTCAGGCGGAGGCAGTGGATGCATTATCACTTCCTTGGAAGTATCATCCTGCCTATATCTTTCCGCCTCTAGTTCTTCTTCCAAGAGTAATCTCCAAGATTCTGAAGGAATGCTCGTTTGTTCTGCTGTTAGCTCCAGCATGGCCTCACAGGTTTTGGTATGCGGATCTTGTCCGGATGGCCTCTTGCCAACCGTGGACTCTTCCGTTAAGACCAGACCTTCTGTCTCAAGGTCCTTTTTTCCATCAGGATCTGAAATCCTTAAATTTAAAGGTATGGAGATTGAACGCTTGATTCTTGGTCACAGAGGTTTCTCTGACTCTGTGATTAATACTATGTTACAGGCTCGTAAATCTGTATCTAGAGAGATATATTATAGAGTCTGGAAGACTTATATTTCTTGGTGTCTTTCTCATCATTTTTCTTGGCATTCTTTTAGAATACCGAGAGTATTACAGTTTCTTCAGGATGGTTTAGATAAGGGTTTGTCTGCAAGTTCCTTGAAAGGACAAATCTCTGCTCTTTCTGTTCTTTTTCACAGAAAGATTGCTATTCTTCCTGATATTCATTGTTTTGTACAAGCTTTGGTTCGTATAAAGCCTGTCATTAAGTCAATTTCTCCTCCTTGGAGTTTGAATTTGGTTCTGGGGGCGCTTCAAGCTCCTCCATTTGAACCTATGCATTCATTGGACATTAAATTACTTTCTTGGAAAGTTTTGTTCCTTTTGGCCATCTCTTCTGCCAGAAGAGTTTCTGAATTATCTGCTCTTTCTTGTGAGTCTCCTTTTCTGATTTTTCATCAGGATAAGGCGGTGTTGCGAACTTCTTTTACATTTTTACCTAAGGTTGTGAATTCTAACAACATTAGTAGAGAAATTGTGGTTCCTTCATTGTGTCCTAATCCTAAGAATTCTAAGGAGAAATCGTTGCATTCTTTGGATGTTGTTAGAGCTTTGAAATATTATGTTGAAGCTACTAAATCTTTCCGAAAGACTTCTAGTCTATTTGTTATCTTTTCCGGTTCTAGAAAAGGCCAGAAAGCTTCTGCCATTTCTTTGGCATCTTGGTTGAAATCTTTAATTCATCTTGCCTATGTTGAGTCGGGTAAAACTCTGCCTCAGAAAATTACAGCTCATTCTACTAGGTCAGTTTCTACTTCCTGGGCGTTTAGGAATGAAGCTTCGGTTGATCAGATTTGCAAAGCAGCAACTTGGTCCTCTTTGCATACTTTTACTAAATTCTACCATTTTTGATGTATTTTCTTCTTCTGAAGCAGTTTTTGGTAGAAAAGTACTTCAGGCAGCGGTTTCAGTTTGAATCTTCTGCTTATGTTTTTCATTAAACTTTATTTTGGGTGTGGATTATTTTCAGCAGGAATTGGCTGTCTTTATTTTGTCCCTCCCTCTCTAGTGACTCTTGTGTGGAAAGATCCACATCTTGGGTAGTCATTATCCCATACGTCACTAGCTCATGGACTCTTGCTAATTACATGAAAGAAAACATAATTTATGTAAGAACTTACCTGATAAATTCATTTCTTTCATATTAGCAAGAGTCCATGAGGCCCGCCCTTTTTTTGTGGTGGTTATGATTTTGTATAAAGCACAATTATTCCAATTCCTTATTTTATATGCTTTCGCACTTTTTTATCACCCCACTTCTTGGCTATTCGTTAAACTGAATTGTGGGTGTGGTGAGGGGTGTATTTATAGGCATTTTGAGGTTTGGGAAACTATGCCCCTCCTGGTAGGAATGTATATCCCATACGTCACTAGCTCATGGACTCTTGCTAATATGAAAGAAATGAATTTATCAGGTAAGTTCTTACATAAATTATGTTATTTTAACCAATAAGAACATATGTCTCTAGAGGACTCTAACCTCAGACAATATCTAATATCAAAGAACCAATAAATATGTATCATTAGAGGACTCTAACCTCAGATACCATTTAATCAATAAACCATGTATCACTTGGAGGCCTCTAACCTCAGATACTACTTTATAACAAAAAACAACTTTTACCAAAAAATTTCCATTAAAAAAAAAACACCTTAAAAACACCTTAAATATACATATATACACAACATACACAGATATGCATAACATACATACACATTCCCCACTCACTATATATATATATATATATATATTTTTTTAAATAACCTGAGTGTCTGGTCCTATAGGGTTCTAGTTTGACAATGGGTAAGCAAAAAACTGTGCAAAACAAGTGTTTCACTTACCCCTTGACAAGCTATCACTTCTGGCACCATTTGTTAGAGGACTCCTCTAGGACCACGACCCTCTTGTTCTCCTCTGCTTCAGGACTCTGGTATCTGCACTGCAAAGTGTAGAGACAAGCGCTTGGAGGGTTGTTTCACAAGACACAAGGATATGTTTGCAGAACAACTCTAACTTTATTGGTCAAGTTAGCCAGTTATATACATTTCAGAATACATTGAAATCTGTAGTCATTAGCTCATTTCTAAAATAAGAAAAAACATCTGGCATCCTGTAAGTTGTACATCACATTTGTCAGATATCCTTGAAGATATTAAGTAAATTTATGACTGACAGGAAAAAGGAGTAATGTAGGATCTCAAAATATTCCAATCTGATGTATATCTACCTTTGACCTAACTAAAATTCCTTACATCAGCAGTGTTTTCACACACATAGCTCAAGGGTTCAAAAGTACATGTAAAATGTGTGTATAAAGGTCACTATGCGTCTAGCTACAATTGAATATTAAAGGGATACAGAAAAGATACATTACAATTAAACATAACATATAAAAATGATACAATGTATATATATGCTCCCTAGATATTATAATATTCTTACAAGAAGATTAACAATGCTATGAGAATTATGATCTGTTACTTGCTGCGCTAAAGCTTCCAACCAAAAAGTTGAAGCTGCAGCAACATCCGCTAAAGATATAGCAGGTCTAAGAAGATTACCTGAACATAAGTAAGCTTTTCTTAGAAAGGATTCAATTTTCCTATCTAAAGGATCCTTAAAAGAAGTACTATCTGCCGTAGGAATAGTAGTACGTTTAGCAAGAGTAGAGATAGCCCCATCAACCTTAGGGATTTTGTCCCAAAACTCTAATCTGTCAGATGGCACAGGATATAATTGCTTAAAACGTTTAGAAGGAGTAAAAGAATTACCCAAATTATTCCATTCCCTGGAAATTACTTCAGAAATAGCATCAGGGACAGGAAATACTTCTGGAATAACTACAGGAGATTTAAAAACCTTATTTAAACGTTTAGATTTAGTATCAAAGAGGACCAGAATCCTCTATTTCTAATGCAATTAAGACTTCTTTAAGTAAAGAACGAATAAATTCCATTTTGAATAAATATGAAGATTTATCAGCATCAACCTCTGAAACAGAATCCTCTGAACCAGAGGAATCATTATCAGAATCAGAATGATGATGTTCATTTAAAAATTCATCTGAAAAATGAGAAGTTTTAAAAGACCTTTTACGTTTACTAGAAGGAGGAATAACAGACATAGCCTTCTTAATAGATTTAGAAACAAAATCTTTTATGTTAACAGGAACACTAGTATTAGATGTTGATGGAACAGCAACAGGTAATGTAACATTACTAAAGGAAATATTATCTGCATTAACAAGTTTGTCATGACATTCATTACAAACAACAGCTGGAGGAACAGATACCACAAGTTTACAGCAAATACACTTAACTTTGGTAGATCCAGCATCAGGCAGCGATTTTCCAGAAGTATCTTCTGATTCAGGATCAATCTGAGACATCTTGCAATATGTTAAAGAAAAAACAACATATAAAGCAAAATTGATCAAATTCCTTAAATGACAGTTTCAGGAATGGGAAAAAATGCCAGTGAACAAGCTTCTAACAACCAGAAGCAAATAAACAATGAGACTTAAATAATGTGGAGCCAATAATGACGCCCATATTTTTTGGCGCCAAAAAAGACGCCCACATTATTTGGCGCCTAAATGCTTTTAGCGCCAAAAATGACGCCACATCCGGTAACGCCAACATTTTTGGCGCAAAAACGTCAAAAATGACGCAACTTCCGGCGACAAGTATGACGCCGGAAATAACAAAGAAAAAAATTTTTGCGCCAAAAAAGTCCACGCCAAGAATGACGCAATAAAATGAAGCATTTTCAGCCCCCGCGAGCCTAACAGCCCACAGGGAAAAAAGTCAAATTTTAAGGTAAGAAAATTGGTTATTCAAATGCATTATGCCAAATAATGAAACTGACTGTCTGAAATAAGGAATATTGAACATCCTGAATCAAGGCAAATAAATGTTTAAACACAAATATTTAGAACTTTATATAAAAGTGCCCAACCATAGCTTAGAGTGTCACAAAAATAAGACTTACTTACCCCAGGACACTCATCTACATGTAGTAGAAAGCCAAACCAGTACTGAAACGAGAATCAGTAGAGGTAATGGTATATATAAGAGTATATCGTCGATCTGAAAAGGGAGGTAAGAGATGAATCTCTACGACCGATAACAGAGAACCTATGAAATAGACCCCGTAGAAGGAGATCATTGAATTCAAATAGGCAATACTCTCTTCACATCCCTCTGACATTCACTGCACGCTGAGAGGAAAACCGGGCTCCAACCTGCTGCGGAGCGCATATCAACGTAGAATCTAGCACAAACTTACTTCACCACCTCCACAGGAGGCAAAGTTTGTAAAACTGAATTGTGGGTGTGGTGAGGGGTGTATTTATAGGCATTTTAAGGTTTGGGAAACTTTGCCCCTCCTGGTAGGAATGTATATCCCATACGTCACTAGCTCATGGACTCTTGCTAATTACATGAAAGAAAGACCTTTTACGTTTACTGGAAGGAGGAGTAACAGACAGAGCCTTCCTAATAGATTTAGAAACAAATTCTTTTACATTAACAGGAACATCCTGAGCATTAGATGTTGAAGGAACAACAACAGGTAATGGATTATTACTAATGGAAATACTATCTGCATTAGCAAGCTTATCATGACATTCATCACAAACTACAGCCGGAGGAACAGTTACCACAAGTTTACAACAAATGCACTTAACTTTTGGTAGAACCAGCATCAGGCAGCGTCTTTCCAGAAGTAGATTCTGATCCAGGGTCCAGTTGAGACATCTTGCAATATGTAATAGAAAAAACAACATATAAAGCAAAATTATCAAATTCCTTAAGTGACAGTTTCAGGAATGGGAAAAAATGCCAATGAACAAGCCTCTAGCAACCAGAAGCAATGAAAAATGATGACGCCCACATTATTGGCGCTAAGTACAACGCCTATATTTTGAAGCATTTTCAGCCCCCGCGAGCCTAACAGCCCACAGGGAAAAAAGTCAATTGAAACATTTTTAAGGTAAGAAAAAATAATCCTTCATATGCATTATACCAATAATGAAACTGACTGTCTGAAATAAGGAATACTGATTACCCTGAATCATGGCAAATATAAGTTTAAACACATATATTTAGAACTTTAAAAATAAAGTGCCCAACCATAGCTTTAGAGTGTCAAATAAAATAAGACTTACTTACCCCAAGACACTCATCTACATATAGCAGATAGCCAAACCAGTACTGAAACGAGAATCAGTAGAGGTAATGGTATATTAGAGTATATCGTCGATCTGAAAAGGGAGGTAGAAGAAATCTCTACGACCGATAACAGAGAACCTATGAAATAGATCCCGTAGAAGGAGACCATGGTATTCAAAAAGGCAATACTCTCTTCACATCCCTCTGACATTCACTGCACTCTGAGAGGAAAACCGTGCTCCAGCCTGCTGCGAAGCGCATATCAACGAAGAATCTAGCACAAACTTACTTCACCATCTCCACGGGAGGCAAAGTTTGTAAAACTGAATTGTGGGTGTGGTGAGGGGTGTATTTATAGGCATTTTGAGGTTTGGGAAACTTTGCCCCTCCTGGTAGGAATGTATATCCCATACGTCACTAGCTCATGGACTCTTGCTAATTACATGAAAGAAATAATTTTACAGCACAGGGTTTCTTCAACTTCTTTTCTTTAAATTGCCCACTACCTCTAAATAACCAAAGCTATCAGATAAAACACAAATTCTAAATCAATTATTTAATCCCTCTATTATTTAAGTCTAACATCATCAAGTGCCTAATATAATATACCTTCTAGCTATGTTTATACTACCCTACACAATTAGGAAGTCTGTCACAGATCATAACAATCTCAACCCCTATACTTGCAAATTATTATATCCTTGGTTAGCAATATCCTTGGTTAGCAATATTAACATGTACTACTGCCCAAGGAGCATAGTCACCTCATTCACCTAATGCCTAAAACAAGCTCCCTCTCATTTAGTCAATGACTGATCAGGTCTCATAGACCACACACCACACAATGTTCAATGGATGCTGTGACGACCAGGGTTACCCAACCCTGCGCCAGTCACTTATTTGGCACAGAAAGCGTTATCAGACCCCTTCTACTCTCACTAATATGTCACAATCTAGCCACAACAGACAAGCTTGTGATTTAGTTCAGTGGGTGCAAGGGTTAACAACACTCTCTAGTCTGTACTAGACTTAAAAGAAATGCCCAAAACTCCCCTTTAATGCCACCCACATCAAACTAACTATAATATATAGCTCAAAAACTGCCACCACTTATGATTTATTAAAGGGAGAATCCTAAGGAAAAACCTAAACTTACACATTAACTCCCTGAATACAATTTAGCAGAAAATCACCTAAATTATACAGTTCTAATATTCCAGTCTCTTTCAGTAACATGGTTCAATTATTAGACAAAGGCCAAAGCTTAATAAAGGAATTATTTAGTATGCCAAAAATATTATGCACAATGCATTATTAATCAAAAGTTATTACAAATAAAATTACACACAGCAAACAGTTTTTTTAAAATAAAAAAGGAGAAAAACAGATTGAATACTTTACTAGTCTCAAGATCTGCGCCTGGGGACTGGCATGAAGCAATGGTCCTTACTCTGCAGAACAGCTCCCCTTGTAAGAATAACAATTTTACATGTTGAAACATCAAACTTTATACATATTTTCCAGAGATCAAGTTGCCTGACCACACCCTCCTGGGTGGGCTAAGAAACCACCCCTGTCCTTTATGACCTTCAATAAACTAAACCCTTGCCTGAAATTATAGAATCCATTATAATTTCTGCTAGATAAATCTATCTTCATATATACAACCAGGAATCTCATTGGGAGAATCGGTTTGATATAAAAACATAATTTATGTAAGAACTTACCTGATAAATTCATTTCTTTCATATTAGCAAGAGTCCATGAGCTAGTGACGTATGGGATATACATTCCTACCAGGAGGGGCAAAGTTTCCCACACCTTAAAATGCCTATAAATACACCCCTCACCACACCCACAATTCAGTTTAACGAATAGCCAAGAAGTGGGGTGATAAGAAAAAAGTGCGAAAGCATATAAAATAAGGAATTGGAATAATTGTGCTTTATACAAAAAAATCAGAACCACCACAAAAAAGGGCGGGCCTCATGGACTCTTGCTAATATGAAAGAAATGAATTTATCAGGTAAGTTCTTACATAAATTATGTTTTCTTTCATGTAATTAGCAAGAGTCCATGAGCTAGTGACGTATGGGATAATGACTACCCAAGATGTGGATCTTTCCACGCAAGAGTCACTAGAGAGGGAGGGATAAAATAAAGACAGCCAATTCCTGCTGAAAATAATCCACACCCAGAATAAAGTTTAATGAAAAACATAAGCAGAAGATTCAAACTGAAACCACTGTCTGAAGTACTTTTCTACCAAAAACTGCTTCAGAAGAAGAAAACACGTCAAAATGGTAGAATTTAGTAAAAGTATGCAAAGAGGACCAAGTTGCTGCTTTGCAAATCTGATCAACCGAAGCTTCATTCCTAAACGCCCAGGAAGTAGAAACTGACCTAGTAGAATGAGCTGTAATCCTTCGAGGCGGAATTTTACCCGACTCGACATAGGCATGATGAAATAAAGATTTCAACCAAGATGCCAAAGAAATGGCAGAAGCTTTCTGGCCTTTTCTAGAACCGGAAAAGATGACAAATAGACTAGAAGTCTTTCGGAAAGACTTAGTAGCTTCAACATAATATTACAAAGCTCTAACAGCATCCAAAGAATGCAATGATTTCTCCTTAGAATTCATAGGATTAGGACATAATGAAGGAACCACAATTTCTCTACTAATGTTGTTAGAATTCACAACCTTAGGTAAAAAATTCAAAAGAAGTTTGCAGCACCGCCTTATCCTGATGCAAAATCAGAAAAGGAGACTCATAAGAAAGAGCAGATAATTCAGAGACTCTTCTGGCAGAAGAGATGGCCAAAAGAAACAAAACTTTCCAAGAAAGTAATATAACGACCAAAGAATGCATGGGTTCAAAAGGAGGAGCTTGAAGAGCCCCCAGAACCAAATTCAAACTCCAAGGAGGAGAAATTGACTTAATGACAGGTTTTATACGAACCAAAGCTTGTACAAAACAATGAATATCAGGAAGATTAGCAATCCTTCTGTGAAAAAGAACAGAAAGAGCAGAGATTTGTCTTTTCAAGGAACTTGCGGACAAACCTTTATCTAAACCATCCTGAAGAAACTGTAAAATTCTCGGTATTCAAAAAGAATGCCAAGAAAAAAGATGAGAAAGACACTAAGAAATATAAGTCTTCCAGACTCTATAATATATCTCTCTAGATACAGATTTACGAGCCTGTCACATAGTGTCAATCACAGAGTCAGAGAAACCTCTTTGACCAAGAATCAAGCGTTCAAACTCCATACCTTAAAATTTAAGGATTTGAGATCCTGATGGAAAAAAGGACCTTGCGACAGAAAGTCTGGTCTTAACGGAAGAGTCCACAGCTGGCAAGAGGCCATCCGGACAATATCCGCATACCAAAACCTGTGAGGCCATGCTGGAGCTACCAGCAGGACAAACGAGCATTCCTTTAGAATCTTGGAGAATACTCTTGGAAGAAGAACTAGAGGTGGAAAGATATAGGCAGGATGATACTTGTAAGGAAGTGATAATGCATCCACTGCCTCCGCCCGAGGATCCCGGGATCTGGACAGATACCAGGGAAGTTTCTTGTTTAGATGAGAAGCCATCAGATCTATTTCTGGGAGTTCCCACATTTGAACAATCTGAAGAAATACCTCTGGGTGAAGAGACCATTCGCCCGGATGCAACGTTTGGCGACTGAGATAATCCGCTTCCCAATTGTCTATACCTGGGATATGAACCGCAGAGATTAGACAGGAGCTGGATTCCGCCCAAACCAAAATTCGAGATACTTCTTTCATAGCCAGAGGACTGTGAGTCCCTCCTTGATGATTGATGTATGCCACAGTTGTGACATTGTCTATCTGAAAACAAATGAACAACTCTCTCTTCAGAAGAGGCCAAGACTGAAGAGCTCTGAAAATTGCACGGAGTTCCAAAATATTGATCTGTAATCTCACCTCCTGAGATTCCAAAACCCCTTGTGCCGTCAGAGACCCCCACACAGCTCCCCAACCTGTAAGACTTGCATCTGTTGAGATTATAGTCCAGGTCGGAAGAACAAAGAAGCCCCCTGAACTAAACGATGGTGATCTGTCCACCATGTCAGAGAGTGTCGTATAATCGGTTTAAAGATATTAATTGAGATATCTTTGTGTAATCCCTGCACCATTGGTTCAGCATACAGAGCTGAAGAGGTCGCATGTGAAAACGAGCAAAGGAGATCGCATCCGATGCGGCAGTCCTAAGACCTAAAATTTCCATGCATAAGGCTACCAAAGGGAATGATTGTGACTGAAGGTTTTGACAAGCTGATATCAATGTTAAACTTCTCTTGTCTGACAAGGACAGAGTCATAGACACTGAATCTATCTGGAAACCTAAAAAGGTTACCCTTGTCTGAGGAATCAATGAACTGATTGGTAAATTGATCCTCCAACCATGATCTTGAAGAAACAACACAAGTCGATTCGTATGAGATTCTGCGAAAATGTGAAGACTGAGCAAGTACCAAGATATCGTCCAAATAAGGAAATACCAAAACCCTGTTCTCTAATTACAGACAGAAGGGCACCGAGAACCTTTGAAAAAATTCTTGGAGCTGATGCTAGGCCAAACGGTAGAGCCACAAAACTGGTAATGCTTGTCTAAAAAGAGAATCTCAGAAACTAAAAGTGATCTGGATGAATCGGAATATGCAGATATGCATCCTGTAAATCTATTGTAGACATATAATGCCCTTGCTAAACAAAAGGCAGGATAGTCCTACAGTTACCATCTTGAATGTTGGTATCCTTACATAACGATTCAATATTGATAGATCCGGAACTGGTCTGAAGGAATTGACCTTCTTTGGTACAATGAAGAGATAGAATAAAACCCCAGCCCCTGTTCCAGAACTGGAACTGGCATAATTACTCCAGCCAACTCTAGATCTGAAACACATTTCAGAAATGCTGAGCCTTTGCTGTGTTTACTGGGACACGGGAAAGAAAAAAATCTCTTTGCAGGAGGCCTTAACTTGAAGCCAATTCTGTACCTTTCTGAAACAATGTTCTGAAACCAGAGATTGTGAACGGAATTGATCCAAATTTCTTTGAAGAAAACGTAATCTGCCCCATACCAGCTGAGCTGGAATGAGGGCCGCACCTTCATGGGTACTTAGGAGCTGGCTTTAGGTTTCTATAAGGCTTGGATATATTCCAAACTGGAAATGGTTTCCAAACTGATACCGCTCCTGAGGATGAAGGATCAGGCTTTTGTTCCTTGTTGTGAGGAAAGGAACGAAAACGATTATTAGACCTAAATTTACCTTAGATTTTTTATCCTTTGGTAAAAAAGTTCCCTTCCCTCCAGTAATAGTTGAGATAATAGAATCTAACTGAGAACCGAATAATGTATTACCCTGGAAAGAAAGGGAAAGCAAAGTTGACTTAGAAGACATATCAGCATTCCAAGTTTTAAGCCATAAAGCTTTTCTAGCTAAAATAGCTAGAGACATATACCTGACATCAACTCTAATGATATCAAAAGATGGTATCACAAATAAAATTATTAGCATGTTATAGAATAATAATAATGCTATAAAATTATGATCTGTTACTTGTTGCGCTAAAGCTTCTAACCAAAAAGTTGAAGCTGCAGCAACATCCGCTAAAAATATAGTAGGTCTAAGAAGATTACCTGAACATAAGTAAGCTTTTCTTAGAAAGGATTCAATTTTCCTATCTAAAGGATCCTTAAATGAAGTACTATCTGCCGTAGGAATAGTAGTACGTTTAGCAGGAGTAGAGACAGCCCCATTAACCTTAGGGATTTTGTCCCAAAAAACTCTAATCTGTCAGATGGCACAGGATATAATTGCTTAAACGTTTAGAAGGAGTAAATGAATTACCCAAATTATTCCATTCCCTGGAAATTACTTCAGAAATAGCATCAGGGAGAGAAAACACTTCTGGAATAACTACAGGAGATTTAAAAACCTTATTTAAACGTTTAGATTTAGTATCAAGAGGACCAGAATCCTCTATTTCTAATGCAATTAATACTTCTTTAAATAAAGAACGAATAAATTCCATCTTGAACAAATACAAAGATTTATCAGCATCAACCTCTGAGACAGAAACCTCTGAACCAGAAGAACCATTATCAGTATCAGAATGATGATGTTCATTTAAAAATTCATCTGAAAAAAGAGAAGTTTTAAAAGACTTTTATGTATACTAGAAGGAGAAATAACAGACATAGCCTTCTTAATGGATTTAAAAAATAAAATCTCTTATGTTATCAGGAACACTCTGAAAATTAGATGTTGACGGAACAGCAACAGGTAATGTAACAGTACTAAAGGAAATTTTATCTGCATTAATAAGTTTGTCATGACATGCAATACAAACAACAGCTGGAGAAACAGATACCAAAAATTTATAGCAGATACACTTAGCTTGGTAGCTCCAGCACCGGGCAGCGATTTTCCTGAAGTATCTTCTGACTCAGTTGCAACGTGGAACATCTTGCAATATGTAATAGAAAAAACAACATATAAAGCAAAATTGATCAAATTCCTTAAATGACAGTTTCAGGAATGGGAAAAAAATGCCAGTGAACAAGCTTCTAGCAACCAGAAGCAATAAATAATGAGACTTAAATAATGTGGAGACAAAAATGACACCCATATTTTTTAGCGCCAAATAAGACGCCCACATTATTTGGCGCCTAAATGCTTTTGGCGCCAAAATGACGCTACATCCGGAACGCCAACACTTTTGACGCAAAAAAAGTAAAAAAATGACGCAACTTCCGGCGACACGTATGACGCCGGAAACAGAAAAAAAAAATTTTGCGCCAAAAAAGTCAGCGCCAAGAATGACGCAATAAAATGAAGCATTTTCAGCCCCCGCGAGCCTAACAGCCCACAGGGAAAAAGTCAAATTTTTTAAGGTAAGAAAAAATGATTGAAACAAATGCATTATCCCAAGTATGAAACTGACTGTCTGAAAATAAGGAATGTTGAACATCCTGAGTCAAGGCAAATAAATGTTTGAATACATATATTTAGAACTTTATAAAAAAAGTGCCCAACCATAGCTTAGAGTGTCACAGAAAATAAGCTTACTTACCCCAGGACACTCATCTACATGTTGTAGAAAGCCAAACCAGTACTGAAACGAAAATCAGCAGAGGTAATGGTATATAAATAAGAGTATATCGTCGATCTGAAAAGGGAGGTAAGAGATGAATCTCTACGACCGATAACAGAGAACCTATGAAATAGACCCCGTAGAAGGAGATCATTGCATTCAAATAGGCAATACTCTCCTCACATCTCTCTGACATTCACTGCACGCTGAGAGGAAAACCGGGCTCCAACCTGCTGCAGAGCGCATATCAACGTAGAATCTAGCACAAACTTACTTCACCACCTCCATAGGAGGCAAAGTTTGTAAAACTGAATTGTGGGTGTGGTGAGGGGTGTATTTATAGGCATTTTAAGGTTTGGGAAACTTTGCCCCTCCTGGTAGGAATGTATATCCCATACTTCACTAGCTCATGGACTCTTGCTAATTACATGAAAGAAATATGACATAGGTTGTCATATTTCCCTTCATTTAATGTCATAACAGTTTTAAAAACACGTATATACATTATACTAATGTCCTTTTATTGACCTCCTCAGGATATGGGGAAGAAGGACTGTGTTGTATCTCTGGAGCTGATAGCTTGAGCCATAAAGCTCTATTCAGTGTATACTACAAAGCATTTATGAGGCTCCTGGCACTTCAAAGAAAACACAAACAAGCACAGGACACAATTCTTCTTGAAAAACAAAAAACTGTTTTTAGTTCACAAACTAAACAGAATTAACCCCTTAGCAGCTAAATCCTGAGGTATTCATGACAGATGCCCATGTATATCCGTTTCAATCATTCATCCTTCAGCTACCTGATCTATTTAACTGACAGGTGTTCGGAGTAAGAGCTTCAATCTGTCCCGTGTCCAGCAGTTAAAACATTTTTCCTACCGCGCGTTCTTTCACTTCCTACATGTGTGACGTAGTGCCTAGGCAACTTTGCATACCAGAGCGTCTGACCGATCTATCAGTAAGTCTCTGTGGTACTGGATGACTCGCATTCTTCCCTATGCAGCTTGCGCTAGATCTGTCTTAGAGTTAGAAAAGCAGATAGTTTGCGATTGCGTTATGGTTTGAATGAGCTCTACACACACTATGTGCAGCTGCCGGCCCACTGGGATTTTCCCTAGTATCCCGGCGGCCCAATCCGGCCCTGTTTTTTATTGAAGGAGCAGAAAAGCACTACTGGGAGCTAGCTGAACACATTGGTAAGCCAATGGCAAGAGGTATATATTTCTGCAGCCACAAATCAGCAGCTACCTCCAAGCTTTTGAAGCTTACCTAGGTATGATTTTAAGAAAGTTGCTTAAAATGTCATACTCTATTATCAAATTTGTCTTCATT